>NC_091204.1:4751762-5051762 GCF_040958095.1 Procambarus clarkii
TTATAGTCGTAGTCATATATAATCCACCACCAAATGACAGAAGACCCAGACAGGAATATTGATAGAAACAATATGGCCACCATTAACATAATAGAGAGAGCAGCTTCTGTTGCTAGCAGGAATGGATCTGGACTACTAATCATGGGAGACTTCAACCATGGGAAGATAGATTGGGAGAACAGAGACCCGCATGGAGGCCCAGAAACATGGAGAGCTAAGCTGCTGGACGTGGCAACAAGAAACTTTCTAAGCCAGCACATCAAGGATCCAACAAGAATGAGAGGAGAGGATGAACCAGCAATGCTTGATCTGATATTTACCCTAAATGAGTGGGATATAAGGGAAGTCAAGAAGGAAGCGCCCTTGGTAATGAGTGATTACAGTGTATTGAACTTTGAGTACCTGGTAGAGCTAGGAATTATCCCCCCCCCCCCCCCCGGAAAAGAACTAGGAAACAAAAGGCTGGCATACCGAAAGGGAAATTATGAGGAGATGAGAAGCTTCCTAAGGGAAATACCTTGGGACACAGTCCTCAGAGCTAAGTCTGTACAAGATATGATGGACTATGTCACCCAAAAGTGTCAGGAGGCAGTAAGCAGATACATCCCGGCCTAAAAGGAAAAATCCGAGAAACAAAAGAAGAATCCATGGTATAATAGGGCATGTATGGAAGCAAAGAAACTGAACAAAAGGGCATGGAGGAACTTCCGGAATAACAGAACACCAGAAAGCAGAGAGAGATACCAGAGAACCAGGAATGAGTATGTCAGGGTGAGAAGAGAAGCAGAGAAAAGTTATGAAAATGATATAGCAAACAAAGTCAAGACCGAACCAAAGCTACTCCACAGTCACATCAGAAGGAAAACAACAGTAAAAGAACAGGTAGTGAAACTTAGAACAGGCGAGGACAGGTATAGAGAGAATGACAAAGAGGTGTGTGATGAACTCAACAAGAGGTTCCAAGAGGTCTTCACAACAGAACAAGGTGAGGTCACCGTGCTAGGAGAAAGGGACGTAAACTAGGCGGCCTTGGAAGAGTTTGAAATTACGAGAGAGGTCAAGAGACACCTGCTGGATCTGGATGTTAGAAAGGCTGTTGGTCCAGACGGGATCTCGCCATGGGTACTGAAAGAGTGTGCAGAGGCACTTTGCTTGCCACTCTCCATAGTGTATAGTAGGTCACTGGAGACATGAGACCTACCAGAAATATGGAAGATGGCGAATGTGGTTCCAATATACAAAAAGGGCGACAGGCAAGAGGCACTGAACTACAGGCCAGTATCCTTGACTTATATACCATGCAAGGTGATGGAGAAGATCGTGAGAAAAAACCTGGTAACACATCTGGAGAGAAGGGACTTCGTGACAAATCGACAACATGGGTTCAGGGAGGGTAAATCTTGCCTGACTGGCTTAATAGAATTCTATGACCAGGTGACACAGATTAAGCAAGAAAGAGAGGGCTGGGCGGACTGCATTTTCTTGGATTGTCGGAAAGCCTTTGACACAGTACCGCATAAGAGGCTGGTACATAAGCTGGAGAGACAGGCAGGTGTAGCTGGTAAGGTGCTCCAGTGGATAAGGGAGTACCTAAGCAATAGGAAGCAGAGAGTTACGGTGAGGGGCGAGACCTCTGATTGGCGTGAAGTCACCAGTGGAATCCCACAGGGCTCTGTACTCGGTCCTATCTTGTTTCTGATACATGTAAATGATCTCCTGGAGGGTATAGATTAATTTCTCTCAATGTTTGCGGATGATGCCAAAATTATGAGAAGGATTAAGACAGAAGAGGACTGTTTGAGGCTTCAAGAAAACCTAGACAAACTGAAGGAATGGTCGAACAAGTGGTTATTAGAGTTCAACCCAACCAAATGTAATGTAATGAAGATAGGTGTAGGGAGCAGGAGGCCAAATACAAGGTATCATCTGGGAGAGGAAATCCTTCAGGAGTCAGAGAAAGAAAAAGACTTCGGAGTTGATATCACGCCAGACCTGTCTCCTGCACCACATATCAAGAGGATAACATCAGCGGCATATGCCAGGCTGGCCAACATACGAACGGCATTCAGAAATTTGTGTAAAGAATCATTCAGAACTTTGTATACCACATATGTCAGGCCAATTCTGGAGTATGCAGCCCCAGCATGGTGTCCATATCTAGTCAAGGATAAGACTAAACTGGAAAAGGTTCAAAGATTTGCCACCAGACTAGTACCTGAGCTGAGAGGTATGAGCTACGAGGAGAGACTGCGGGAATTGAGCCTCACTTCGCTGGAAGACAGAAGAGTTAAGGGGGACATGATCACTACATTCAAGATTCTCAAGGGAATTGATAGGGTAGATAAAGACAGGCTATTTAACACAAGGGGCACACGCACAAGGGGACACAGGTGGAAACTGAGCGCCCAAATGAGCCACAGAGATATTAGAAAGAACTTTTTTAGTGTCAGAGTGGTTGACACATGGAATGCATTAGGAAGTGATGTGGTGGTGGCTGACTCCATACACAGTTTCAAGTGTAGATATGATAGAGCCCAATAGGCTCAGGAATCTGTACACCTGTTGATTGACGGTTGAGAGGCGGGACCAAAGAGCCAGAGCTCAACCCCCGCAAACACAACTAGGTGAGTACACACACTCCCCCCCCACACACACACTCTCCCCCTACATACACACACTCTCCCCCCCCCACACACACACACACACACACTCTCCCCCCCCCCCCACACACACACTCTCACCCCCCCCCCCACACACACACACTCTCACCCCCCCCCCCACACACACACACACACACACACTCTCACCCCCCCCCCACACACACACACACTCTCACCCCCCACACACAAACTCTCCCCCCCCCCCACACAGTAGTAGGGATGACATGCCACAGGTAACTTTTTTTTTTGGCGAGAGGACCCCTGTGGACTGTACAGTCCACAGGTAACTTTTTTTTTTGGCGAGAGGACCCCTGTGGACTGTACAGTCCACAGGTAACTTTTTTTTTTTTTCTGGAAATTCGTGTGTAGCATGTCGGGGTTTTCAGGTGAATTTGGGGACTCACAGATTTGGGATTAAGGATTTCTTATGATTGAGTAATTTCCGAGATTTTAGAAGTAAGGATTTCTTATGATGAAAATAATTTCCGAGACTTAGAAGTTTGTTAAGGGCTTATGGGAGAAATTCAAATAACGTATGTAGCGCTTTAGGGTTTCCAGGATAACTCTACGGACATATTTTACATGTTTTCAACTTACAAAAATCGTCTATGTAAGCCTTAGTTATTCATGTAAATTTAGAAAATCACCTGTGTAAGTCAGGGTTTTCAGGTATCATACCTCACACCCCCTCCCTCCCCCCTTACCTCGCAATCTCTCGCGTCACCTTTATTTACCTTACGCCCGGCCAGCCAGATGCTTCGTGTAGGTCTCCTCTTATCATATCTTATCTTTTCTTCTCCATAATATCTGGACCGTCCCTCCTCTCTCTCTCCTTTCATTCAGTTCAGCTATTATCCAACATCGTATGTTTGCTCCTTTTCATTAAGCAAGTCAGTTTTACACAAATAAATCGTGTTAGTAATCATGTTCTAGCTCACGTTCCCCCCGCCTTAGTCCCCTGTCGTATAATGAATACTATCATTCCAATCCCTCTAAAATTAAAAAATAATCATATTTCAAACGTAGTTCAATACAGTAATTTAGTTACCAAGCTCCAGCTCTCGTCCTCCACCTTAGTTCATTGTACAAGATCGTTAGTAACAGATCAATTCCCCTCAAACTTTTTCATTCAGTTCAGCTATTTTCCAACATCGTATGTTTGCTCCTTTTCATTAAGCAAGTCAGTTTTACACAAATAAATCGTGTTAGTAATCATGTTCTAGCTCACGTTCCCCCGCCTTAGTCCCCTGTCGTATAATGAATACTATCATTCCAATCCCTCTAAAATTTAAAAATAATCATATTTCAAACGTAGTTCAATACAGTAATTTAGTTACCAAGCTCCAGCTCTCGTCCTCCACCTTAGTTCATTGTACAAGATCGTTAGTAACAGATCAATTCCCCTCAAATTTTTTACCCTCTGTATTTCCAGGCTCCATAAATAAGATCAAAACAGTTATCGAGCTCCAGCTCTTGTCCATCGCCTTAGTTCATTTATACAAGATCGTTAGTAACAGACCAATTTTCCCGAAATCTAAAGCAGACATACTTCAAAGTTAGTAAATAAAAATCAAGTTATCGAGCTCCAGCTCTCATCCCCCGCCTTAGTTCTCTCTCGTATATTTGTAAATAACCCATCAATTTCCCGAAATTTAAAAGCAGACATACTTCAAAGTTAGTAAATAAGATCAAGTCAGTCATCGAGCTCCAGCTCTCGTCCCCACCTTAGTTCTCTTTCATATCTTTGTAAATAACCCATCAATTTCCCTGAAATTTTTACCATCTGTATTTCAGACATAGTAAATATGAAGTAAACAATTATAAAACTCTAGCTCTTGTCCTCTGTCCAAGTTCACTCATGTAAATTCATTACTCTCAGTCCAAATCCCCCTGAGATTTAAACACCCAACTACATTTTCAGACATAGTAAATAAAACCAGTTCAGTTATCAAGTTTCAACTCTTGTCCCCCCAGCTTAGTTCATTTTGTACAAGTTCTTTATTTTCCAACTAAATCACCCTAAGATTTAAGATCACCTTATTTTCTAACGTAGTAAAATTAATCTGGACATTAACCAAGCTCCATTTTCTCAGCCTTAGATCATCAGACATAATTATATTCCATCAAGTCCGTCTCCAGCCTAACTCTTATCCGAGTACACACATAACCCCAACCTGTGTAATTATCTTTCACCCCCTCCCACCTTCCTCCATCTCATCTCACCTTACCCTTTCCCTCCCTTACCTTCTCATCCCCAACTTATCCAAACCTTCAATAATCGTACTGTATTTGCATATTTTCTCTATATTCACTGTGTTCTTCGTATTCTCATCCGTGTTCACTCCATGTTCTACAAATGTTCACAGTCCCATTCAGTTCATATTTTCACAAGTATCTCCATTGTTTCTGTAATCTTTCTCTTAGTCTCATTACTTTCTCTACAAATTCTAGTCATATTTTCTATGTTTTCATGTTCATCACATGTTCTCTTTACAACTTTTATACTCAATATTCATGCTAACTTCCATATTTTGTGTTCTTTGTCAATATTCATGTTCCTCTACAAGTTCATATTCCCTGCATGTTCACTCTATTCATCAACTTTTTCTTACATGTTTTCTGTGTTCACCGTATGTTCACTGTGTTCATTCCCTTACTTAACCTCAATTTTTTTTTATGTTCTTTGTTTCTTCCATTCACTAACTAGTTCTTTGTCAAATATTAGCATCAGCAATACAGTTTCCTCAACAATTTTAGTCACCAAGTTTTTATTTGCAAAAACTATGTCAAAGTAATTCTCGTAGTCAACTTATTAGTTCTACCAGCCATGTTCTTAAACAAATCTACACTTTATTCAGTTCCAAATTTACAAAGACAAACCTTTCTTGTAACTTCTTAACTAAAAATCTTTCGCCAATCAACTGAAACATAGTCACTTTCCTCATTTCTCAACTAACTTATTATCCAATCAACCAAAAATTGTCAAAGGAATCTTTCCAACACTGTTCATAACTAAACTTATTCCCCTAGTCATCAGAAAATAACCGTGTTCTTCATGTTTCATTGTCATTTCATAACTAAAAAATCTTTCGCCAATCAACTAAAAAACATAGTCACTTTCGTCATTTCTCAACTAAACTTATTATCCAGTCAACTAAAAATAGTCAGAAATAGCCTCGTTCAACACTGTTCTTAACTAAAACAACCTTTCTCTTAGCTAAAAATTGTCAAAGGAAACTTCTTTCAGCACTTTCTTAACAGCCGCTATGTTTCATCAAGTAAGAAAAAAATTGTCAAAGGAAACTTTCCAAAACTGTTCATAACTAGCTTTTATCCATCGTCAATCAACTAAAAATAATAACTTTCATCATTTCTTAACTAAACTTATTCCCCAGTCATCAGAAAATAACCGTGTTCTTCATGTTTCATTGTCATTTCATAACTAAAATTATCCATCAATCAACAGAAAAAGCCATGTTCATCATGTTTTGTCTTTTTTCTTAACTAAAATTATGTTTTGTCAAGTAAGAAAATATAGTCAAAGATATCTTTCATCGCTGTTCTTAACTGACATTAAACTTTGGGAGCACAAAAATAGTCACTGTCATCATGTTTTGTCTTTTTCCATAACTAAAAGTATTCATCAGTCAACTAAAAATAGTTACTTCATCATGTTTCCTTGTCATTTCTTAACTGAAATATCATTTCTCTCATCTGAAATAGTCATGTGTAGCCTCTTTCCAACACCGTTCTTAACTAAAACAACCTTTCGCTTAGCTAAAAATTGTCAAAGGAAACTTCTTTCAGCACTGTTCATAACTAACTTTATCCATCGTCAAGTAAGAAAATATATTCAAAGACACTCTTCGATGCATCAAGGATTTACTCAAAGACATCAAAGTTAATCTAAGACATCATCTTTCATCAAAGACATCCTTTAAGACTTCAATGGGACTCTTCGAGATATCAAAAGACACACTCAAACACTCAAAAATTTACTTGCATCCTCAAAGTTATTCTCAGAGGCATAAAAGTCATTCTCAGAGCTATCAAATTATTCTCGATGTCATCAAAAAGTATTTTCTCGTTCATCAAAGTTAATCTCAGAGTTAACAAAGGTAATCTCTAACTCACTCTCGTACATCAAAGTTGTTTCAAAGACATCAAAGTTAATCTCAGAGTTATCCAAAGATATTCTCATGTCCACAAAAGTTATTCTGAGCTATCAAAGTTAATCTCAAACATCTCCGTTCATAAAAGTTATTCTCTAAGAGCTATCAAAAGTTATTCTCAGTCATCAAAGTTATTCCAAGAGACGTCAAAGTTAATCCAAGACATCATCTTTCATCAAAGATATTCTCTCTAAGCCATCAATGTTCTTCTCTAAGACATAAAAGTTATTCTCTATGTCATCAAAAGTTATTCTCTGAGCTAACAAAATACTACTCATGTTCTCAAAGACATTCTCCAATTCATCAATGTTGTTTCAAAGACATCAAAGTTAATCTCAGAGTTATCCAAAGACATTCTCAAAGTCATCTAAAGTTATTCTCTAAGACATCAAAGTTATTCTCAGTCATGTTATGTTATTCTCTAACTCACTTCCATTCATCAAAGACATTCTCTAAGCCCTCAAAGTTATTCTCTAAGACAACAAAGTCATTCCCAGAGTCATCAAAAAAGTTATTCTTCGAAACATAAAATTTGCTCTGTAAGATATCTTCGTTCATCAAACTTATTCTCAGAGGTATCTAAAGTTATTCTCAGAACAATCAAAAGTTATTCTAAGACAACAAAAGTTATTCTCAGAGCTACCCAAAGCTATTCTCAGAGTCACCTTCGTTCGTCAGAGAAACTTTCAAAACATCTTTGTTCATCAAACTTGTTTTCAAAGTCATCAAAAGTTAATCTAAGACATCTTCTTTCATCAAAGTTTTTTTCAGAGACATCTAAAGTTATTCTCAGAGCTATCAAACTTGTTCTCAGAGTCATCAAATGTTATTCTCGAAGTCATCAAAGATATTTTCAGAGACATCTAAAGTTAATTTCTATGTTATAAAAGTTATTCTCAGAGACATCTAAAGTTAATCTTGCTCATCAAAGTTGTTCTCTAAGACATAAAAGTTATTCTCAGAGTCATCAAAGTGATCTCGAATTCACCTTCGTTCTCCCAAAGTTGTTCTCTAAGACACCTTCGTTCATCAAAGAAACTCTCCTTCTTCCATCATGTTATTCTTTAAGACATCTTCAGTCATAAAATTTCTCTCCAAAATGTAACTAGTTCAGCTTTTCATGCCAAACCTGCATTTCTGTTAAAAACATATTTTCTTAGTTGCTTTACCCTAAAACTGTTCTCTGAACTACACTGTTCAAACCTACGTATCCTATCCTCTCCACCCAATGTTACTTAGTTAACGTAACGTTCCTAAACCTAACTTTACCTATCCTAACATAACTTACCTTACCTTACCTATCTTACCTGACTTTACCTATCTTACCTAACTTAACCTGCATAACCTAACTTTACCTATGTTACCTTACCTTACCTATCTTACCTAACCTAACCTAACTTTACCTATGTTACCTTACCTTACCTACCTTTCCTAACTTAACCTGCTTAACCTATCTTACCTATCTTACTTAACTTTACCTATCTTACCTAACTTAACTTTCATAACCTAACTTTACCTATGTTACCTTACCTTACCTACCTTTCCTAACTTAACCTGCTTAACCTATCTTACCTATCTTACCTAACTTTACCTATGTTACCTTACCTACCTTTCCTAACTTAACCTGCTTAACCTATCTTACCTAACTTTACCTATCTTACCTATCTTACCTAACTTTACCTATGTTACCTTACCTTACCTACCTTTCCTAACTTAACCTGCTTAACCTATCTTACCTAACTTTACCTATCTTACCTAACTTAACTTTCATAACCTAACTTTACCTATCCTAACATAACTTACCTTACCTTCCCTATCTTACCTAACTTTACCTATCCTAACATAACTTACCTTACCTATCATACCTAACTTTACCTATCCTAACTTAACTTACCTAACTTACCTACATTACCTAACTTAACCTGCTTAACCTAACTTATTTAACTTATCTTACCTATCCTAACCTAACTTGCTTTACCTAACTTAATCTTACATTCCCAAACTGATGTATCCTAACTTATCTAGTCAAACCAGACATGATCTAACTTACATAAGTATTCCTTCTTGTCTTTTGTGTTTCGTCAATCATTGTCTCATATTCATTTACTCATTTCTTTAGTTAATTTCTCAAATGGTCACTTATGGATTTCAAGTGCTATTTGTTAGAGATTGGATATTTAAGCATTTCAAAGAATTATAATTTCTCAAATGGCCACTTATGCATTTCAAGTGCTATTTGTTAGAGATTGGATATTTAAGCATTTCAAAGAATTTTTGTTATATATGGGCATTTACTCATTTCAAGGGATAATTTCTCAAATGGACGTTTTTGCATTTCAAGTGTTATTTGTTTAAGATTGGGTGTTTAACCATTTCAAAGGTTTTTGTTATATATGGGAACTTACTCGTTTCAAGGGCCAATTTCTCAAATGGCCATTTTTGTAGATCAAGGGTTATTTGTTAAAGTTCATCAAGTTGCTCATAAGTTGTATTTATTATGTTTGTTATCATTTATTCTTATTCCCCAACCCCTTAACCTAACCTCTTGTAATCTTAGTGTATTTGGTAGGTTCTATCATATGTTCTTATTCCCCAACCCTTTAACCTAACCTTTCAGATGTAGTTTATGGTGTTTTTGACGTATTTGTTGAATATATTATCCTTTTCCTAACCTTTCAGATGTAGTTTTGTTTCTCCTTTGTATATTTTTACCCAAACCTTCTTTCCTTCTTTTACTTTGATTCTCCTACTCCTTCTAACCCTCCTTTTCTATCTCTCTCCCTTATTCTCTCTCTTCCTCCCCTCTCTCTCCCTCATTTGCTCAAATGCTCTCTTGTTTCTCAAATTCAAGTCTTAATGCTCCCATTCTCACACCCTCACTCTCATTCACTTAGTTTTCTTTTTTTCTCAAATTCAAGTCTTAGTTCCCCCATGCCCACACTCTCTCTCTCATTCTCTCTTCTTGGTCCCATTTTCTTCCGCCCCCTCTCTCTTACTCCTTGCTCTTCTTTCATGCTCTCACTCCCTTGAGCTCGTGTTTCTCAATTTCAAGTCTTAGTAGATCTGATTCTTTACTATTGTAATTCTATTATTACTAAGATAAAGAATGAACTTATATGTGAAATCAAAGTAAAAGAAGGAAAGAAGGTTTGGGTAAAAATATACAAAGGAGAAACAAAACTACATCTGAATGGTTAGGAAAAGGATAATATATTCAACAAATACGTCAAAAACACCATAAACTACATCTGAAAGGTTAGGTTAAAGGGTTGGGGAATAAGAACATATGATAGAACCTACCAAATACACTAAGATTACAAGAGGTTAGGTTAAGGGGTTGGGGAATAAGAATAAATGATAACAAACATAATAAAGACAACTTATGAGCAACTTGATGAACTTTAACAAATAACCCTTGATCTACAAAAATGGCCATTTGAGAAATTGGCCCTTGAAACGAGTAAGTTCCCATATATAACAAAAACCTTTGAAATGGTTAAACACCCAATCTTAAACAAATAACACTTGAAATGCAAAAACGTCCATTTGAGAAATTATCCCTTGAAATGAGTAAATGCCCATATATAACAAAAATTCTTTGAAATGCTTAAATATCCAATCTCTAACAAATAGCACTTGAAATGCATAAGTGGCCATTTGAGAAATTATAATTCTTTGAAATGCTTAAATATCCAATCTCTAACAAATAGCACTTGAAATCCATAAGTGACCATTTGAGAAATTAACTAAAGAAATGAGTAAATGAATATGAGACAATGATTGACGAAACACAAAAGACACGAAGGAATACTTATGTAAGTTAGATCATGTCTGGTTTGACTAGATAAGTTAGGATACATCAGTTTGGGAATGTAAGATTAAGTTAGGTAAAGCAAGTTAGGTTAGGATAGGTAAGATAAGTTAAATAAGTTAGGTTAAGCAGGTTAAGTTAGGTAATGTAGGTAAGTTAGGTTAAGCAGAATAAGTTAGGTAAGTTAAGTTAGGATAGGTAAAGTTAGGTTAAGTTAGGTATGATAGGTAAGGTAAGTTATGTTAGGATAGGTAAAGTTAGGTAAGATAGGGAAGGTAAGGTAAGTTATGTTAGGATAGGTAAAGTTAGGTAAGATAGGGAAGGTAAGGTAAGTTATGTTAGGATAGGTAAAGTTAGGTTATGAAAGTTAAGTTAGGTAAGATAGGTTAAGCAGGTTAAGTTAGGAAAGGTAGGTAAGGTAAGGTAACATAGGTAAAGTTAGGTAAGATAGGTAAGATAGGTAAAGATAGGTAAGATAGGTTAAGCAGGTTAAGTTAGGAAAGGTAGGTAAGGTAAGGTAACATAGGTAAAGTTAGGTAAGATAGGTAAGATAGGTTAAGCAGGTTAAGTTAGGAAAGGTAGGTAAGGTAAGGTAACATAGGTAAAGTTAGGTTATGAAAGTTAAGTTAGGTAAGATAGGTAAAGTTAGGTAAGATAGGTAAGATAGGTTAAGCAGGTTAAGTTAGGAAAAGTAGGTAAGGTAAGGTAACATAGGTAAAGTTAGGTTAGGTTAGGTAAGATAGGTAAGGTAAGGTAACATAGGTAAAGTTAGGTTATGCAGGTTAAGTTAGGTAAGATAGGTAAAGTCAGGTAAGATAGGTAAGGTAAGGTAAGTTATGTTAGGATAGGTAAAGTTAGGTTTAGGAACGTTACGTTAACTAAGTAACATTGGGTGGAGAGGATAGGTTACGTAGGTTTGAACAGTGTAGTTCAGAGAACAGTTTTAGGGTAAAGCAACTAAGAAAATATGTTTTTAACAGAAATGCAGGTTTGGCATGAAAAGCTGAACTAGTTACATTTTGGAGAGAAATTTTATGACTGAAGATGTCTTAAAGAATAACATGATGGAAGAAGGAGAGTTTCTTTGATGAACGAAGGTGTCTTGGAGAACAACTTTGGGAGAACGAAGGTGAATTAGAGATCACTTTGATGACTCTGAGAATAACTTTTATGTCTTAGAGAACAACTTTGATGAGCAAGATTAACTTTAGATGTCTCTGAGAATATCTTTGATGACTTCGAGAATAACATTTGATGACTCTGAGAACAAGTTTGATAGCTCTGAGAATAACTTTAGATGTCTCTGAAAAAAACTTTGATGAAAGAAGATGTCTTAGATTAACTTTTGATGACTTTGAAAACAAGTTTGATGAACAAAGATGTTTTGAAAGTTTCTCTGACGAACGAAGGTGACTCTGAGAATAGCTTTGGGTAGCTCTGAGAATAACTTTTGTTGTCTTAGAATAACTTTTGATTGTTCTGAGAATAACTTTAGATACCTCTGAGAATAAGTTTGATGAACGAAGATATCTTACAGAGCAAATTTTATGTTTCGAAGAATAACTTTTTTGATGACTCTGGGAATGACTTTGTTGTCTTAGAGAATAACTTTGAGGGCTTAGAGAATGTCTTTGATGAATGGAAGTGAGTTAGAGAATAACATAACATGACTGAGAATAACTTTTGATAACTCTTAGAATAACTTTTATGTCTTAGAGAATAACTTTAGATGACTTTGAGAATGTCTTTGGATAACTCTGAGATTAACTTTGATGTCTTTGAAACAACATTGATGAATTGGAGAATGTCTTTGAGAACATGAGTAGTATTTTGTTAGCTCAGAGAATAACTTTTGATGACATAGAGAATAACTTTTATGTCTTAGAGAAGAACATTGATGGCTTAGAGAGAATATCTTTGATGAAAGATGATGTCTTGGATTAACTTTGACGTCTCTTGGAATAACTTTGATGACTGAGAATAACTTTTGATAGCTCTTAGAGAATAACTTTTATGAACGGAGATGTTTGAGATTAACTTTGATAGCTCAGAATAACTTTTGTGGACATGAGAATATCTTTGGATAACTCTGAGATTAACTTTGATGTCTTTGAAACAACTTTGATGTACGAGAGTGAGTTAGAGATTACCTTTGTTAACTCTGAGATTAACTTTGATGAACGAGAAAATACTTTTTGATGACATCGAGAATAATTTGATAGCTCTGAGAATGACTTTTATGCCTCTGAGAATAACTTTGAGGATGCAAGTAAATTTTTGAGTGTTTGAGTGTGTCTTTTGATATCTCGAAGAGTCCCATTGAAGTCTTAAAGGATGTCTTTGATGAAAGATGATGTCTTAGTTTAACTTTGATGTCTTTGAGTAAATCCTTGATGCATCGAAGAGTGTCTTTGACTATATTTTCTTACTTGACGATGGATAAAGTTAGTTATGAACAGTGCTGAAAGAAGTTTCCTTTGACAATTTTTAGCTAAGCGAAAGGTTGTTTTAGTTAAGAACGGTGTTGGAAAGAGGCTACACATGACTATTTCAGATGAGAGAAATGATATTTCAGTTAAGAAATGACAAGGAAACATGATGAAGTAACTATTTTTAGTTGACTGATGAATACTTTTAGTTATGGAAAAAGACAAAACATGATGACAGTGACTATTTTTGTGCTCCCCAAAGTATAATGTCAGTTAAGAACAGCGATGAAAGATATCTTTGACTATATTTTCTTACTTGACAAAACATAATTTTAGTTAAGAAAAAAGACAAAACATGATGAACATGGCTTTTTCTGTTGATTGATGGATAATTTTAGTTATGAAATGACAATGAAACATGAAGAACACGGTTATTTTCTGATGACTGGGGAATAAGTTTAGTTAAGAAATGATGAAAGTTATTATTTTTAGTTGATTGACGATGGATAAAAGCTAGTTATGAACAGTTTTGGAAAGTTTCCTTTGACAATTTTTTTCTTACTTGATGAAACATAGCGGCTGTTAAGAAAGTGCTGAAAGAAGTTTCCTTTGACAATTTTTAGCTAAGAGAAAGGTTGTTTTAGTTAAGAACAGTGTTGAACGAGGCTATTTCTGACTATTTTTAGTTGACTGGATAATAAGTTTAGTTGAGAAATGACGAAAGTGACTATGTTTTTTAGTTGATTGGCGAAAGATTTTTTAGTTATGAAATGACAATGAAACATGAAGAACACGGTTATTTTCTGATGACTAGGGAATAAGTTTAGTTATGAACAGTGTTGGAAAGATTCCTTTGACAATTTTTGGTTGATTGGATAATAAGTTAGTTGAGAAATGAGGAAAGTGACTATGTTTCAGTTGATTGGCGAAAGATTTTTAGTTAAGAAGTTACAAGAAAGGTTTGTCTTTGTAAATTTGGAACTGAATAAAGTGTAGATTTGTTTAAGAACATGGCTGGTAGAACTAATAAGTTGACTACGAGAATTACTTTGACATAGTTTTTGCAAATAAAAACTTGGTGACTAAAATTGTTGAGGAAACTGTATTGCTGATGCTAATATTTGACAAAGAACTAGTTAGTGAATGGAAGAAACAAAGAACATAAAAAAAAAATTGAGGTTAAGTAAGGGAATGAACACAGTGAACATACGGTGAACACAGAAAACATGTAAGAAAAAGTTGATGAATAGAGTGAACATGCAGGGAATATGAACTTGTAGAGGAACATGAATATTGACAAAGAACACAAAATATGGAAGTTAGCATGAATATTGAGTATAAAAGTTGTAAAGAGAACATGTGATGAACATGAAAACATAGAAAATATGACTAGAATTTGTAGAGAAAGTAATGAGACTAAGAGAAAGATTACAGAAACAATGGAGATACTTGTGAAAATATGAACTGAATGGGACTGTGAACATTTGTAGAACATGGAGTGAACACGGATGAGAATACGAAGAACACAGTGAATATAGAGAAAATATGCAAATACAGTACGATTATTGAAGGTTTGGATAAGTTGGGGATGAGAAGGTAAGGGAGGGAAAGGGTAAGGTGAGATGAGATGGAGGAAGGTGGGAGGGGGTGAAAGATAATTACACAGGTTGGGGTTATGTGTGTACTCGGATAAGAGTTAGGCTGGAGACGGACTTGATGGAATATAATTATGTCTGATGATCTAAGGCTGAGAAAATGGAGCTTGGTTAATGTCCAGATTAATTTTACTACGTTAGAAAATAAGGTGATCTTAAATCTTAGGGTGATTTAGTTGGAAAATAAAGAACTTGTACAAAATGAACTAAGCTGGGGGGACAAGAGTTGAAACTTGATAACTGAACTGGTTTTATTTACTATGTCTGAAAATGTAGTTGGGTGTTTAAATCTCAGGGGGATTTGGACTGAGAGTAATGAATTTACATGAGTGAACTTGGACAGAGGACAAGAGCTAGAGTTTTATAATTGTTTACTTCATATTTACTATGTCTGAAATACAGATGGTAAAAATTTCAGGGAAATTGATGGGTTATTTACAAAGATATGAAAGAGAACTAAGGTGGGGACGAGAGCTGGAGCTCGATGACTGACTTGATCTTATTTACTAACTTTGAAGTATGTCTGCTTTTAAATTTCGGGAAATTGATGGGTTATTTACAAATATACGAGAGAGAACTAAGGCGGGGGATGAGAGCTGGAGCTCGATAACTTGATTTTTATTTACTAACTTTGAAGTATGTCTGCTTTAGATTTCGGGAAAATTGGTCTGTTACTAACGATCTTGTATAAATGAACTAAGGCGATGGACAAGAGCTGGAGCTCGATAACTGTTTTGATCTTATTTATGGAGCCTGGAAATACAGAGGGTAAAAAATTTGAGGGGAATTGATCTGTTACTAACGATCTTGTACAATGAACTAAGGTGGAGGACGAGAGCTGGAGCTTGGTAACTAAATTACTGTATTGAACTACGTTTGAAATATGATTATTTTTAAATTTTAGAGGGATTGGAATGATAGTATTCATTATACGACAGGGGACTAAGGCGGGGGAACGTGAGCTAGAACATGATTACTAACACGATTTATTTGTGTAAAACTGACTTGCTTAATGAAAAGGAGCAAACATACGATGTTGGAAAATAGCTGAACTGAATGAAAAAGTTTGAGGGGAATTGATCTGTTACTAACGATCTTGTACAATGAACTAAGGTGGAGGACGAGAGCTGGAGCTTGGTAACTAAATTACTGTATTGAACTACGTTTGAAATATGATTATTTTTTAATTTTAGAGGGATTGGAATGATAGTATTCATTATACGACAGGGGACTAAGGCGGGGGGAACGTGAGCTAGAACATGATTACTAACACGATTTATTTGTGTAAAACTGACTTGCTTAATGAAAAGGAGCAAACATACGATGTTGGATAATAGCTGAACTGAATGAAAGGAGAGAGAGAGGAGGGACGGTCCAGATATTATGGAGAAGAAAAGATAAGATATGATAAGAGGAGACCTACACGAAGCATCTGGCTGGCCGGGCGTAAGGTAAATAAAGGTGACGCGAGAGATTGCGAGGTAAGGGGAGAGGGAGGGGGTGTGAGGTATGATACCTGAAAACCCTGACTTACACAGGTGATTTTCTAAATTTACATGAATAACTAAGGCTTACATAGACGATTTTTGTAAGTTGAAAACATGTAAAATATGTCCGTAGAGTTATCCTGGAAACCCTAAAGCGCTACATACGTTATTTGAATTTCTCCCATAAGCCCTTAACAAACTTCTAAGTCTCGGAAATTATTTTCATCATAAGAAATCCTTACTTCTAAAATCTCGGAAATTACTCAATCATAAGAAATCCTTAATCCCAAATCTGTGAGTCCCCAAATTCACCTGAAAACCCCGACATGCTACACACGAATTTCCAGAAAAAAAAAAAAGTTACCTGTGGACTGTACAGTCCACAGGGGTCCTCTCGCCAAAAAAAAAAGTTACCTGTGGCATGTCATCCCTACTACTCACACACACACTCCCCGTCCACACACACACACTCTCCCCCCCCCCCACACACACACACTCTCCCCCCCCCACCCCACACACACACACTCCCCCTCCCACCCCACACACACACACTCCCCCCCCACACACACTCTCCCCCACACACACTCTCCCCCCCACACACTCTCCCCCCCCCCACACACACACACTCCCCCCCCCCACACACACTCCCACACGGTGTGAGATGGTACGGTTGAGAGGCGGGACCAAAGAGCCAGAGCTCAACCCCCGCAAACACAACTAGGCGAGTACAACTAGGTGAGTACACACACACACACACACACACACACACACACACACACACACACACACTCCCACACATACTAAAGGAAGGAGCAGAAGAACTGTGCCTCCCACTCTCCATAGTGTATAACAAATCACTGGCAACAGGGGAACTGCCAGAAATTTGGAAAGCAGCTAACGTAGTCCCGATATACAAGAAAGGGGATAGACAGGAGGCACTGAACTACAGGCCAGTGTCCCTAACCCGCATACCATGCAAACTGATGGAAAAGATTGTGCGAAGAAAGCTAGTGGAGCACCTGGAGCGAAAGAACTTTGTAACACAGCATCAACATGGATTCAGGGATGGCAGGTCCTGCCTCACAGGGTTACTTGAATTCTACGACCAGGCAACAAAAATAAGGCAAGAAAGAGAAGGGTGGGTAGACTGCATATTTTTGGATTGTCAGAAAGCCTTTGATACAGTGCCACACAAGAGGCTAGTGAAAAAGCTAGAGATGCAGGCTGGAGTGAAAGGGAAGGTACTCCGTTGGATACTGGAGTACCTAAGCAACAGGAGACAACGAGTCAGTGTGAGGGGTGAGGTCTCAGATTGGCGAGACGTTAGGAGTGGAGTCCCGCAAGGGTCAGTCCTTGGACCTATACTGTTTCTGATATATGTAAATGATCTCCCAGAGGGTATAGAATCGTTTCTCTCAATGTTTGCCGATGATGCAAAAATTATGAGGATTGAAACTGAGGACGATAGTAGGAGGCTACAAGATGACCTAGATAGAGTGAATGGTCCAACAAATGGCTGTTGAAGTTCAACCCGAGTAAATGCAAAGTAATGAAACTAGGCAGTGGAAATAGGAGGCCAGACACAGGATACAGAATAGGAGGCGATGTACTTAATGAAACGAACAGAGAGAAAGATCTAGGAGTTGATATCACACCAAACCTGTCTCCTGAAGCCCACATAAAAAGAATAACGTCTGCGGCATATGCGAGGTTGGCTAACATCAGAACAGCGTTCAGGAACCAGTGTAAGGAATCATTCAGAATCATGTACACCACATATGTAGGACCAATCCTCCAGTATGCGGCCCCTGCTGGGGCCCGTACCTTGTCAAGCACAAGACGAAGCTGGAAAAAGTCCAAAGGTATGCCATTAGACTAGTCCCAGAACTAAGAAGCATGAGTTACGAGGAAAGGATGCGGGAAATGCACCTTACGACACTGGAAGACATAAGAGTAAAGGGAGACATGATCACAACCTACAAAATCCTCAGAGGAATCGACCGGGTAAACAAGGATAAACTATTCAACACTGGTGGGACGCGAACAAGGGGACACAGGTGGAAACTGAGTACCCACATGAGCCACAGAGACGTTAGAAGGAACTTTTTCAGTGTCAGAGTAGTTAACAGGTGGAATGCACTAGGCAGTGATGTGGTGGAGGCTGACTCCATACACAGTTTTAAATGTAGATATGATAGAGCCCAGTAACTCAGAAATCTGTACATCAGTTGATTGACGGTTGAGAGGCGGGACCAAAGGGCCAGAGCTCAACCCCCGCAAACACAACTAGGTGAGTACACACTCCCCCCCCCCCACACACACACTCACTCTCCCCCCCACACACACACTCCCCCCCCCCCCACACACACACTCCCCTCCCCACACACACACTCCCCTCCCCACACACACACACTCCCCCCCCCCCACACACACACTCTCCCCCCCCCCCAAACACACCCACACACACACCTCCACACACACACACTCCCCCCCCCACACACACACACTCCCCCCCCCACACACACACACTCCCCCCCCCCACACACACACACTCCCCCCCCCCACACACAAACCCCCCCCCAAACACTCACTCCCCCCCCAGACACACACTCACTCCCCCCCCACACACACACTCACTCCCCCCCCACACACACACTCACTCCCCCCCCCACACACACACTCACTCCCCCCCCACACACACACACTCCCCCCCCCACACACACACACTCCCCCCCCCACACACACACACACTCCCCCCCCCACACACACACACACTCCCCCCCCCACACACACACACACACACTCCCCCCCCCACACACACACACACTCCCCCCCCCACACACACACACACTCCCCCCCCCACACACACACACACTCCCCCCCCACACACACACACACTCCCCCCCCACACACACACACACTCCCCCCCCACACACACACACTCCCCCCCCCACACACACACTCCCCCCCCCACACACACACTCCCCCCCCCCCCACACACACACTCCCCCCCCCCACACACACACTCCCCCCCCCCCACACACACACTCCCCCCCCCCCACACACACACACACTCCCCCCCACACACACACCCCCCCCCACACACACACACACTTCCCTCCCCCCTAGATGAAAGACTATCAGATATAGAGGTGACAGCAGAGGAGGTAATGAAACAGTTGACAACTCTAGATGCAACTAAAGCAGTTGGACCAGACAAAGTATCACCGTGGATACTAAAAGAAGCAGCACAGGCCCTCAGCGTGCCTCTGGCAATGATCTTTAATGAGTCACTTATGTCAGGAGAATTGCCCAGTTGCTGGAAGGAGGCAAATCTCGTACCGATTTTCAAAAAAGGTGATAGGGAGGAGGCACTTAACTACAGACCCGTATCACTGACAAGCATCCCCTGCAAAATACTTGAAAGAATAATTAGGCTAAGACTTGTTGAGCACGTGGAGAGCATTGGGTTTGTAAACAAGCACCAACATGAGTTCTGGACAGGGAAATCATGCCTAACAAACCTTTTAGAATTCTATGATAAAGTAACAAGGATAAGGCAGGACAGAGAAGACTGGGCAGACTGCATATTTCTTGACTGCCAAAAGGCCTTTGATACAGTACCGCACATGAGACTGCTATACAAACTTGAGAGGCAGGCAGGAGTAAGCGGAAAGGCCCTAGTATGGGTGAAGAACTACCTAACAGGAAGGAGCCAGAGGGTAATGGTAAGGGGCGAGAAGTCGGACTGGCGAACAGTAACAAGTGGAGTACCTCAAGGATCGGTGCTGGGACCAATCCTATTTCTAATTTACGTAAATGATATGTATGATTCCACTCCTGTAAACATGTCAATGTTTGCGGATGACGCAAAATTAATGAGAAGAGTTGTGACAGACGAGGATTGTAGGATCCTCCATGAGGACTTAAACAGGCTGCAGAGATGGTCAGGGAAATGGCTACTGGAGTTTAACACCAGTAAATGTAAAGTTATGGAAATGGGATCAGGTGACAGGAGACCAAAGGGACAGTACACAATGAAGGGGAACAGCCTACCTGTAACGATTCGAGAAAGAGACCTGGGAGTGGATGTGACACCTATTCTAACTCCTGAGGCACATATAAATAGGATAACGACAGCAGCGTACTCTACACTGGCGAAAATTAGAACTTCATTCAGAAACCTAAATGAGGAGGCTTTTAGGGCGCTTTACACTGCCTACGTGAGACCCGTCTTAGAGTATGCCGCGCCATCATGGAGCCCCCACCTGAAGAAACACAAAGAAACTGGAGAAGGTTCAGAGGTTTGCGACGAGGCTTGTCCCAGAGTTACGAGGGATGGGATATGAAGAGCGGCTGAAGGAACTGAACCTTACGACACTAGAGAAAAGAAGGGAGAGAGGAGATATGATAGGGACATATAAAATACTCAGGGGAATTGACAAAGTGGAAATAGATGAAATGTTCACACGTAATAATAACAGAACGAGGAAACATGGGTGGAAACTGGAAACTTAGATGAGTCACAGAGATGTTAGGAAGTTTTCTTTTAGCGTGATAGTGGAAAAATGGAATGCACTTGGGGAACAGGTTGTGGAAGCAAATACTATTCATACTTTTAAAACTAGGTATGATAGGGAAATGGGACAGGAGTCATTGCTGTAAACAACCGATAGCTGGAAAGGCGGGATCCAAGAGTCAATGTTCGATCCTGCAAGCACAAATAGGTGAGTACACACACACACTCACCCCCACACACACACACACACTCACACACACTCCCCCCACACACACTCCCCCCACACACACACACTCCCCCCCCCACACCTACCTTGAGGCTACCTTGAGGTGCTTCCGGGGCTTAGTGTCCCCGCGGCCCGGTCGTCGACCAGGCCTCCTGGTTGCTGGACTGATCAACCAGGCTGTTAGACGCGGCTGCTCGCAGCCTGACGTATGAGTCACAGCCTGGTTGATCAGGTATCCTTTGGAGGTGCTTATCCAGTTCTCTCTTGAACACTGTGAGGGGTTTGCCAGTTATGCCCCTTATGTGTAGTGGAAGCGTGTTGAACAGTCTCGGGCCTCTGATGTTGATAGAGTTCTCTCTCAGAGTACCTGTTGCACCTCTGCTTTTCAACGGGGGTATTCTGCACATCCTGCCATGTCTTCTGGTCTCATGTGGTGTTATTTCTGTGTGCAGGTTTGGGACCAGCCCCTCCATTATTTTCCACGTGTAAATTATTATGTATCTCTCCCGCCTGCGTTCAAGGGAGTACAGATTTAGCCTCTTTAGTCGGTCCCAGTAATTTAGATGTTTTACTGAGTGGATTCTAGCAGTAAAGGATCTCTGCACGCTCTCTAGGTCAGCAATTTCTCCAGCTTTGAAAGGGGCTGTCATTGTGCAGCAGTACTCCACTCTAGAGAGCACAAGCGTTTTGGAAAGTATCATCATCGGTATAGCATCTCTAGTGTTTAAAGTTCTTGTTATCCAACCTGTCATTTTTCTTGCAGTTGTGACGGCTACTTTATTGTGTTCTTTAAAGGTAAGGTCTTCCGACATGAGTACACCCAGGTCCTTTACATTGCCTTTTCGTTCTATGTTATGATTTGCCTGCGTTTTGTACGTGGTTTCTGTTTTTATATTTTCAATTTTTCCGTAGCGCATGAGCTGAAACTTATCCTCGTTGAATACCATATTATTTTCTGTAGCCCATAGAAAGACCTGATCTACATCTGATTGGAGGTTTGCCGTGTCCTCTATGTTGCCAACTCTCATGAAAATCCTAGTGTCATCTGCAAAGGATGATACAGTGCTATAGGTTGTGTTCTGGTCTATGTCCGATATGAGGATGAGAAAAAGTACTGGAGCAAGCACAGTACCCTGGGGGACTGAGCTCTTCACGGTTGATGGGCTGGATTTTATTTTGTTGACTATTACACATTGGGTTCTGTCAGTCAGGAAATTGTAGATCCATCTGCCTATTTTCCCGGTAATTCCTTTTGAACGCATTTTATGTGCAATAACACCATGGTCACATTTATCAAAAGCTTTTGCGAAATCTGTGTAAATTACATCAGCGTTTTGTTTGTCTTCCATAGCATCTAATGCCATATCATAGTGGTCCAGCAACTGCGACAGGCAAGAGCGCCCTGTTCTGAAACCATGTTGTCCGGGGTTATGGAGATGCTGTGATTCCATGTATTTTGTGATCTTACTTCTTAGCACTCTCTCAAAAATTTTTATGATGTGCGATGTTAGTGCTATCGGTCTGTAATTTTTTGCCTCTGCCTTATTTCCTCCTTTATGGAGTGGTGCTATCTCTGCTGTTTTTAGTATGTCAGGGATAACGCCAGTATCTAGGCTTTGTCTCCACAGAATGTGAAGGGCCTGCGATAGTGGTTTTTTACAGTTCTTGATGAATATGGAGTTCCAAGAATCCGGGCCTGGTGCAGAGTGCATAGGCATACTGTTTATGGCTTCTTCAAAATCTAGTGGGGATAGGGCGACGTCTGATATCTGATTTGATGTTGGTATCATATCCATGAAAAATTCATTTGGGTTATCAATCTTTAGTGCATTTAATGGCTCACTGAAAACAGAGTCGTACTGCTTCCTCAGTAACTCGCTCATTTCTTTGTTGTCATCTGTGAAAGTTCCATCTCCCTTTCGCAGGGGCCCGATACTAGATGTGGTTTTTGATCTTGATTTTGCATGTTGATTTTGACATGTTTTGCATGTCACACACACACACTCCCCTCCCACACACACACACTCCCCTCCCACACACACACACTCCCCTCCCACACACACACTCCCCTCCCACACACACACTCCCCCCCACACACACAAACACACACACACTCCCCCCCACACACAAACACACACTCCCCCCCCCCCACACACACACACACACACTCTCTCACACACACACACACACACACACACACACACACACACACACACACACACACACACACTCTCCCCCCCCACACACACACACACACTCCCCCCCCCCCCACACACACACACACTCCCCCCCCCACACACACACTCCCCTCCCACACACACACTCCCTTCCACACACACACTCCCCCCCCCCACACACAAACACACACTCCCCCCCCCACACACACACACACACTCCCCGCCCACACACACACACACACTCGATCCTACACACTCTCCCCCCACACACACACACTCCCCCCCCCCCCACACACACACACTCCCCGCCCCCACACACACACACTCCCACACACACACACTCCCACACACACACACACACACACACACACACACACTCCCCCCCCACACACACACACTCCCCCCCACACACACACACACTCCCCCCCCACACACACACACTCCCCCCCCACACACACACACACTCCCCCCCCCACACACACACACTCCCCCCCCCCACACACACACACTCCCCCCCACACACACACACTCCCCCCCCACACACACACTCCCCCCCCCACACACACACACACACACTCCCCCCCCCACACACACACACTCCCCTCCCACACACACACACACTCCCCTCCCACACACACACTCCCCCCCCCCACACACACACACACTCCCCGCCCACACACACACACACACACTCCCCGCCCACACACACACACACACACTCCCCGCCCACATACACACACACTCCCCGCCCACACACACACACACTCCCACACACTCTCCCCCCACACACACACACTCCCCGCCCACACACACACACACACACTCCCCGCCCACATACACACACACTCCCCGCCCACACACACACACACTCCCACACACTCTCCCCCCACACACACACACTCCCCCCCCCACACACACACACACACTCGATCCCACACACTCTCCCCCCACACACACACACTCCCCCCCCCCACACACACACACTCCCACACACACACACTCCCCCCCCCTACACACACACACTCCCCCCCCCCACACATACACTCCCCCCCCCACACACACACACACACTCGATCCCACACACTCTCCCCCCACACACACACACTCCCCCCCCCCACACACACACACTCCCCGCCCCCACACACACACACACACACACACTCCCCCCCCCCACACACACACACTCCCCCCCACACACACACACACTCCCCCCCCACACACACACACTCCCCCCCCCCCACACACACACACTCCCCCCCCACACACACACACACTCCCCCCCCCCACACACACACACTCCCCCCACACACACACACACACTCCCCCCCCACACACACACACTCCCCTCCCACACACACACACACACTCCCCTCCCACACACATACTCCCCCCCCCACACACACACACACTCCCCGCCCACACACACACACACACACTCCCCGCCCACACACACACACACACACTCCCCGCCCACATACACACACACACACTCCCCGCCCACACACACACACACTCCCACACACTCTCCCCCCACACACACACACTCCCCCCCCTACACACACACACTCCCCCCCCCCCCTACACACACACACTCCCCCCCCCCCACACATACACTCCACCCCCCCACACACACACACTCCCACACACTCACACTCCCCCCCCCCACAAACACACACTCCCACACACACACACTCCCCCCCCCACAAACACACACCCCACACACACACACACACACACTCTCTCCCCCCCCCACACACACTCCCCCCCCACACACACACACACTCCCACACACTCACACTCCCCCCCCCCCACAAACACACACTCCCACACTCCCCCCCCCCCACAAACACACACCCCACACACACACACACACACACACACACACTCTCTCCCCCCCCCACACACACACTCCCCCCCACACACACACACACATCCACTCCCCCCACACACACACACTCCCACACACACACTCCCACACACACACACACACACACTCCCCCCCACACACACACACTCCCCCCCCACACACACACACTCCCCCCCCACACACACTCCCCCACACCCACACACACACACACTCCCCCCCACACCCACACACACTCCCCCCCACACACACACACACTCCCCCCCACACACACACTCCCCCCCCACACACACACTCCCCCCCCCCACACACACACTCCCCCCCCACACACACACTCCCCCCCCCACACACACACTCCCCCCCCACACACACACACTCCCCCACACACACCCCTCCCACACACACACACACTCCCCCCCCCCCCACACACACACTCCTCCCCACACACACACACACACTCCTCCCCACACACACACACACACTCCCCCCCACACACACACACACTCCCCCCCACACACACACACACACTCCTCCCCACACACACACACACACTCCCCCCCACACACACACACACTCCCCCCCCCACACACACACACTCCCACACACACACACTCCCACACACACACACTCCCACACACACACACACACACACACACACACACACTCACTCCCCCCCCCCACACACACACACACACACACTCCCCCCCCCACACACACACACACTCCCCCCCACACACACACACACTCCCCCCCCACACACACACACTCCCCCCCACACACACACACTCCCCCCACACACACACACTCCCCCCCCACACACACACTCCCCCCACACACACACACACTCCCCTCCCACACACACACACACTCCCCTCCCACACACACACTCCCCCACCACACACACACACACTCCCCGCCCACACACACACACACACACACTCCCCGCCCACACACACACACACACACACTCCCCGCCCACACACACACACACACACACTCCCCGCCCACACACACACACACACACTCCCCGCCCACACACACACACACACACTCCCCGCCCACACACACTTCCCCCACACACACACACTCCCCCCCACACACACACTCCCCCCCCCACACACACACTCCCCCCCCCACACACACACTCCCCTCCCCACACACACACACTCCCCCCCCCCCACACACACACACACTCCCACACACACACACTCCCCCCCCCCCACACACACACACACACTCCCCCCCCACACACACACTCCCCCACACACACTCACACACCCACTCCCCCCCCCCACACACACTCCCACACACACACTCCCACACACACACTCCCACACACACACTCCCACACACACACTCCCACACACACACTCCCACACACACTCCCACACACACACTCCCACACACACACTCCCACACACACACTCCCACACACACACTCCCACACACACACTCCCACACACACACACAGGCGGGACCAAAGAGCCAGAGCTCAACCCCCGCAAGCACAATTAGGTGAGTACACACACACACTCCCCCCCCCCACACACACACTCCCCCCCACACACACATACACTCCCCCACACACACACTCCCCCCCCCCACACACACACACTCCCCCCCCCCCACACACACACTCCCCCCCCCCACACACACACACTTCCCCCCCCCACACACACACACTTCCCCCCCCCCCACACACACACACTTCCCCCCCCCACACACACACACTTCCCCCCCCCACACACACACACTTCCCCCCCCCACACACACACACTCCCCCACACACACCCCTCCCACACACACACACACACCCCTCCCACACACACACACACACCCCTCCCACACACACACACACTCCCCCCCCCACACACACACACACTCCCCCCCACACACACACTCCCCCCCCACACACACACCCCCCCGCACACACACACACTCCCCCACACACACACACTCCCCCCCACCCCCACACGTCTGAGTGTAGGACGGCGGTCCGTGAATTAGTTTCAGTATTCTCGGGATATTTACGTACCAGTGAGCCCAAAACATAGTTTTTGATCATATGAAGATCATATTGCGTTGTCAACTCAGTGACAACGCAACAGTGTATTCTTATAACGTTGGATAAGAACAAAATTGAAAAAGAACGAGATTGTGGCAAGACAGTGGCACCAACGGGCTGAGAAGGGAAGAATTTGGACCACCACGTGGAGAGGAGCTCTGGCCTACAGGGACGTCAATTATGGCAGACATCGCTTCATAAGTCACCTCGTTGTGCTGTGGGATGCTTACTTGGAGGTGAGTGCCTCTCAAAGTCAGTCATTCAAGGTGTACAATGCTTTTGATATAATAATTAGCTTTGGACTTAAGTTAAAATACGATAAAGTAGCTCGAGAGTCTCAGCTTGGTACTAGTTTTTTTACACCTGTGTGTTACATTACACCGCCACCGACTTGACCCCACCTCCACCTCACCATAACACGCCAATGTAAACACACACACCACTAAGGTTGGAACAAGTTAGGTGAGAAGGTGGTGGAAGCCAAGACTGTCAGTAGTTTCAAAGCATTATATGACAGAGTGCTGGGAAGATGGGACACCACGATCGTAGCTCTTATCCTGTAACTACACTTAGGTAATAACACAAACCAGCCTACCGCCAACCTCACCCCTCTCCCCTGGAACTGACCTTCCGTCCCTCACCCACCTGATAGCCCTCCTCCCTATACCATACTACTTGTGTAAAGGAGGAAATGTATACGTTTCTCTCTCAATGTTCAGTAATATGTTTATTGTTTGTGATGTGTGTGTATGTATATATTAACACGATGGACTGAACGGGGTGAGAATAGCTTGAGCTACCTCATCCCTTTGTGTGTATTTTACCTCAATAAACTTATTTCAATTTCCTCTCTCCTCCGTTCTGCCTATCTCCCTCTCTCCCCCCCTCTCACTCACTCCACCAGTTAACGCCACCCCCCACCGTGCCACCCCCACAATAAACACACACACACAGGTCAAGCGGGATGGTAAGACAACAGAATGAAGCTGGAGGAGAGGGACTGGACGAGTCATTCATGGAGATGATTGCTAAGGCATGGAAGGAAATCAGTGGGGAATTGAAGGACCTGAGGGAAACTATATGTAAGCTGCAGATAGAACTTAGTGCAGCGCAAGGAGATAAAAAGCCTAAAATCAGGCCCCCCTCAGACTCTGGCCCAGGCAACCAGCCCCTAGGCACCAGGAGATGTAGCAATGGCAGGGACCCCTACAATTAATCCAACCTTTGCTGAAATATTGAAGAGCCCAGATGCTATGAGCACAGTCAAGGAAGTTGTAATGAAAGCAGTAACCTCACAGGAGGCAGCTAGATGCACAAGCCAGCTAATGGAAAGGATAAGAGCTGTAGTAGTGGTAGGTGTGAAGGAACAAGAGGGTTCCACAAAGGAGGAATCGAGGACTAAAGACAAAGCTGAAGTGGCAAGGATACTAAAGGAGATAGGAATGGAAGGGGCTGAACGAGACATAGAACAGTTTTTTCCGGATTGGCCAGTACAACAGAGACAAAGATATTGATCAAGGTAGTATTCAAGAGCGAGGACATCAAAGAGGACATCCTAGTAAAGAAGAGCAAACTGAGGCATGCAAGGAACTACAAAGAGGTATATGTTCAGAGGGACATGACCAGAGACGAGATAGTAAAGGCAGCAGATGCAAGGAAAAGGCGCAGGGAGAGGGAAGGGAGCCAGAGAACCTCAGCCTCCAACTCGGCAATCCTAGAGGGGAGTGGGGAACCCCAATCCAGCAACCCAGGAACCTCAGGGGGGAATGCAACACCCCAGCCCACCACCCAATAACCCCCCCCCCCTTATCCCTCAGCACAAACCCTTCCTTGCCCTTGCACAATGCCCATAATAAAACCCAAATCCTCCCTCTCCCCTTACCCCAAGTATCCCCTGCTTTCCCAGCCCCTGGTCTTCTTCCTGCCCCAAGCAGGCCCAGGCGAGTCCTAAGCCCTCCATCCTCCACTCCACCTCCCCACAAACCTCTGTCAACTCACCACAGGAGGGCGTGCCTTCTCCCCAAGCAATCCCTGCCCCCTCACCCCCAGGACTTCTTCCTGCCCCAAGCAGGCCTGAGCAAGACCTAAGCCCTCCATCCCCCACTCCATTATCCCCTGAACCCCTGGCAATTACCTCACAGGAGGATGAGCCTACCCAAGTAGCAATGACCAGGAAACAACTTCCTACACTTGTGGGGGAGTGAGGGTGAAATTGGATATAAGAAAGTGAGCTTCAAGGTAATGTACTCAAACATTGATTGGATTACCAATAAAGCAAGTGAACTGGCAGAAAGGGCGCAAGAAGAAAACCCTGATGTAATAGGACTCACGGTAACAAAATTGTCAGGAGTCATAACAGATGCTGTGTTTCCAAAGGACTACTATATAGTAAGGAAAGAGAGGGAAGGGCGAGGAGGTGGAGGAGTGGCCCTGCTGATAAAGAAGGACTGGAGTTTTGATGAGATGGAAATTCCGGACTGTGACGGGTTCAGAGATTACATAACAGGAACTATAACAATGGGTGGACCCAAGATAATAGTGGCAGTCATTTACAACCCTCCCCTAAATGACAAGACCTAGACAGGAGTTTGATAGGAACAACATGGCAACCATTATTATTTTTTTTTTTTTTTTTTTTTTTTTTTTTGAGATATATACAAGAGTTGTTACATTCTTGTACAGCCACTAGTATGCATAGCGTTTCGGGCAGGTCCCTGGAATACGATCCCCACCGCGAAAAATCGTTGTTACAACCAAGTACACATTTTACTGTTGCGTTAAACAGAGACTACAGTTAAGGATTTGTTTAACGTAACGTAATATAATAGAGCAGCAGCTTCAGTTGCCTGCAGGAATGGCTCAAAACTCTAAATCACGGGCGATTTCAACCATGGAAAGATAGACTGGGAGAATGGGGACCCACATGGAGGTGCAGATACGTGGCGAGCTAAACTCTTGGAAGTGGCAACAAGGAACTTTCTGAGCCAGCATGTCAAGGAACCCACAAGAGTGAGAGGCAACGATGAACCAGCTTGACTCAACTTGATATTCACCCTGAATGAGTCAGAAATAAGGGAAGTCAAAGTTGAAGCCCCCATAGGAATGAGTGACCACAGTGTACTGATTTTTGAGTACTTGGTGGAGGTAGGGATAACCTATCCAAGGATGGGATTGGAGGGAAAAAGTCTAAATTACCGACTAGGAAAATATGACGAGATAAGGAACTTCCTCAGGGGAATACCATGGGGAAACAGAACTTAGACAAGAATGTGCAGGGCATGATGGATTTTGTCACCCAGAAGTGCCAGGAAGCTGCAGACAGGTTTATCCCTGTCCAAAAGTAGAAAAACGAAAAAAACAGAAAAATCCATGGTTCAACAAGGAATGCAAGGTAGCAAAGTAACTGAGCAAAAGAACATGGAGAAACTACAGAAATAACAGAACACCGGAGAGCAGAGAGAGATACCAGAAGGCCAGAAATGAATACCTCAGAGTGAGGAGAGAAGCAGAGTGACAGTTTGAAAACGACATAGCGAGTAAAGCCAAGACCCAACCAAAGCTGCTCCACAGCAACATCAGGAGGAAAACAGCAGTGAAGCAACAAGTGATGAAACTGAGAACCTGGAGGAATTTGACCTCACCAGTGATGAGGTCAAAAGGTGTCTGCTGGAGCTGGATGTGACAAAGGCTGTTGGGCCTGACAGAACCTCACCATGGATACTAAAGGAAGGTGCAGAAGCACTAAGTGTGCCACTCTCTATGGTGTATAACAGGTCACTGGAAACAGGAGACTTACCAGGAAGTAGGAAGACAGATAACGTAGTCCCAATATACAAGAAGGGTGACAGGCAAGAGGCATTGAACTACAGGCCAGTTTCCCTAACTTGTATACCATGCAAGGTGATGGAGAAGATCGTGAGGAAAAGGCTCTTAAGAGCATCTGGAGGGAAATAACTTTGTAACACACCACCAACATGGGTTTAGGGATGGTAAATTGTGCCTCACAGGTTTAATAGAATTCTATGACCAGGCAACAAAAATTAGGCAGGAAAGAGAAGAGTGGGCCGACTGTATTTTCCTGGACTACCAGGAAGCCTTTGACACAGTGCCTCTTAAAAGGCTGTTAAAAAAGTTGGAGCATCAGGCAGGAGTAAAAGGTAAGGTGCTCCAGTGGATAAGGGAGTACTTAAGCAACAGGAAACAGCGAGTAATGGTGAGGGGGAAGACATCAGAGTGGCGAGATGTCACCAGCGGAGTCCCACAGGGCTCAGTACTTGGACCCATCCTGTTTCTAATATATGTAAACGAGCTTCCGGAGGGTATAGACTCGTTCCTCTCAATGTTTGCTGCTGATGCAAAAATTATGAGAAGAATCAAGACGGATGAAGATAGACAGAGACTACAGGATGACCTGGACAAACTGGAGGAATGGTCTAGAAAATGGCTGCTAAAGTTTAACTCAGGAAAGTGTAAGGTAATGAAATTAGGCGAAGGGAGCAGAAGGCTGAACACAAGGTATCATCTGGGAGGTGAAATCCTGCACGAGTCAATTGGAGAGAAAGATCTAAGGGGTTGATATCACACCGAACCTGTCCTCAAAGGCCCACATCAAAAGGACATCATCAGCGGCATATGCTAGACTAGCCAACATAAGAACTGCCTTTAGAAACTTGTGTAAAGAATCGGTCAGGACCCTGTATACCACTTATGTCAGACCAATCCTGAAGTATGCAGCTCCTAGTTAAACACGTGACAAAGTAAGAGAAGATCCAGCAGTATGCCACCAGGCTCTTCCCGGAACCGAGAGGAATGAGCTACGAGGAAAGGCTAAAGGAGCTGAACCTCACATCCCTGGAAAACAGAAGAGTAAGGGGAGATATGATAACTACCTACAAAATTCTCAGGGGAATTGACAGGGTGGACAAACTCTTCAGCACAGGAGGGACACGAACAAAGGGACACAGGTGGAAACTTAGTACCCAGATGAGCCAAAGAGACGTTAGAAAGAATTTTTTTAGTGTCAGTAGTTAATAAATGGAATGCACTAGCAAGTTATGTGGTGGAGGCTGACTCCATACACAGTTTCAAATGTAGATATGATAGAGCACAGTAGGCTCAGGAATCTGTACACCAGTTGAGAGGTGGGACCAAAGAGCCAAAGCGCAACCCCCACAAGCACAATTAGGTGAGTACACACACACTCTCCCACACACACCCTCTGGTACAAGAGTTTCCATGAAGAATCTCAAGGTTTGGTACACCAATGCTGATGGGGTATCTAATAAAGCAGAAGAGATAAAAGAAAGAGTGAGTGAAGCAGATCCTGACATAGTTGCAATTGTGGAAACTAAAATTAATGACATGATCTCAGATGCAATCTTTCCTCAAGGGTACCAGGTGATACGAAAAGAGAGGACACAGACAGGGAGGGGGAGTAGCACTCCTAATAAATAAAATGGAAGTTTGAAGACCTGGGAAATCGAGTTACCAATGAGTGCACAAGCTTCATACATGGAACTCTGACAGTAGATGGGAGGAAGATTGTGATCTTGGTAATCTACAATCCCCCACCAAACAGTAGAAGACCCAGGCAGGAGTATGATGACAACAACAAAGCATGTATAGATGTACTGCAGAAGGCAGCAACACTAGCCCACAGAATGAGAGCGAAGCTGCTGATCATGGGGGACCTAAATCATGGAGAGATAAATTGGGAATCAAGGAATCCCCATGGAGGGGACGAAACGTGGGAGCAAAATTAGTAGATGTTATAGACAGGAATTTCCTAACACAACATGTGAAGGAAGACATAAGGAAAAGAGGAGGAGAGGCACCGAGCTTATTAGACCTGATTTTCACCCAGAACGTAGAAGATAGAGAGAATTTAATGCATGAAATACCTATAGGGGCCAGTGACCATTGTGTCCTAGTCTTTGACTACATGATGGAATTCAAACTTATGACCATGGGACAAGAGATCTGGGAAAGGAGAGTTGACTACAGGAAAGGGGACTATAAGAGGATAAGGGACACTCTGGGTGAAGTGCAGTGGGAGGAAGAAATTAGAGGAAAAACAGTCCAAGATATGATGGACCTAGTCATACAGAAATGCCAGGAGGCCGAAGAGAGATTTATACCAACAGTAAAGGGAAAAAATAAGAAGGAATATAATAACCCATGGTTTAATAGACAGTGTCAGGAAACAAAAATGGCCAGCAGGCGGGAGTGGAGGAAGTACAGAAGACAAAGGACAGAGGACAACAGGATCAGATACAACAGAGCTAGGAACGATTACATTAACATAAGACGAACATCGGAAAGGGACTATGAGAACGATATTGCAATCAAAGCGAAAAAACAACCTATGTTACTACACAGTCATATAAGAAGAAAAATGTCGGTGAACGACCAAGTGACAAGACTAAGGAAGACAGAGGGGGCATATACTGAAAGTGACAAGGAAATCTGCGAGGCACTGAATGCCAGTTTCCATGGAGTGTTCACTACCGAGCCTGAGCAGCTCCCATTGTTGGAAGGGGTTACCCTATATGAAAGACTATCAGATATAGAGGTGACAACGGAGGAGGTAATGAAACAGTTGACAACTCTAGATGCAACTAAAGCAGTTGGACCAGACAAAGTATCACCGTGGATACTAAAAGAAGCAGCGCAGGCCCTCAGTGTGCCTCTGGCAATGATCTTTTAATGAGTCACTTATGTCGGGAGAATTGCCCAGTTGCTGGAAGAAGGCAAATGTCGTGCCGATCTTCAAGAAAGGTGATAGGGAGGAGGCACTTAACTATAGACCTGTATCACTGTCAAGCATCCCCTGTAAAATACTGGAAAGAATAATTAGGCTACGACTGGTTGCACAACTGGAGAACATTAGGTTTGTGAACAAACATCAACATGGGTTCTGGACAGGGAAATCGTGCCTAACAAACCTTCTGGAATTCTATGATAAAATAACGAGGATAAGACAGGACAGAGATGGTTGGGCAGACTGCATATTTCTGGACTGCCAAAAAGCCTTTGATACAGTACCGCACACGAGACTGCTGTTCAAGCTCGAGAGGCAGGCGGAGGTGGGGGGAAAGGTCCGAGCATGGATAAGGAACTACCTAACAGGAAGGAGCCAAAGAGTTACAGTAAGGGGCGAGAAGTTGGACTGGCGAACAGTAACAAGTGGAGTACCAAAAGGATCGGTGCTGGGACCAATTCTATTTTTTGTACATGTTAACGACATGTTTACAGGCGTAGAGTCCTACATGTCGATGTTTGCAGATGACGCAAAGTTGATGAGAAGAGTTGTGACAGATGAGGATTGCAGGATCCTCCAAGAGGACCTGAACAGGTTGCAGAGATGTCAGAGAAATGGCTACTGGAATTCAACACGAGCAAATGTAAAGCTATGGGACTAGGAGATAGGAGGCCAAAGGGACAGTACACAATGAAGGGGAACAGCCTACCTGTGACGACGCGCGAAAGAGACCAGGGGTGGACGTAACACCTAATCTATCTCCTGAGGCACATATAAATAGGATAACGACAGCAGCATACTCTACACTGGCAAAAGTTAGAACATCATTCAGAAACCTAAGTAAGGAGGCATTTAGGGCGCTTTACACTGCTTACGTGAGGCCAGTCTTAGAGTATGCCGCCTCATCATGGAGTTCCCATCTGAAGAAGCATATAACGAAACTGGAAAAGGTTCAGAGGTTTGCAACGAGACTCGTCCCAGAGCTACGAGGGATGGGGTATGAGGAGCGCCTGAGGGAACTGTGCCTTACGACACTAGAAGAAGAAATGAGAGGGGGGACATGATAGGAAGGTATAAGATACTCAGAGGGATTGACAGAGTGGACATAGACGAAATGTTCACACGGAATAGTAACAGAACGAGGGGACATGGATGGAAGCTTGAAACTCAGATGAGTCACAGAGATGTTAGGAAGTTTTCTTTTAGCGTGAGAGTAGTGGGAAAATGGAATGCACTTCAGGAACAGGTTGTGGAAGCAAATACTATTCATAATTTTAAAACCAGGTATGATAGGGAAATGGGACAGAAGTCATTGCTGTAAAGAACCGATGCTCGAAAGGCGGAATCCAAGAGTCAATGCTCGATCCTGCAGACACAATTAGGCGAGTACAACTAGGCGAGTACACCCTGTGTGAGTGAGTGGGGAACCCTCCACGAGCAGCTCAACAGATATAGTGAGAGTAGCACCACCCCCATCCGCCACCCAATAGATGTCCTACATGCCCCAACACCTGGTGCTCAAGGTGCCCACCTATGGCACCCCCCCCCCCCTTCTCCAGGATCTCCCTTCTCCCCCCCCCCCAAGTCCTCCTTAATATCCCATGCCCTTCCTTCTCCTCCACCCCCTATGCCCTCCCTTCTCCCCCACTCCCCTATGCCCTCCCTTCTCCCCCACTCCCCTGAGCCTTCCCTTCTCCCCCACTCCCCTAAGACCTCCCTTCTTCATCCCCCCTCAACACTCCCTTTTCCCCAACTTCCCCCCACCCCAAGCCCTCCTTCCTCTTCTGCCCCCTAAGCCCACCATTCCCCCAAGCCCTCCCTCCTCCCATATCCCCAGGCCACACCCTCTCACCCCCCACCTCCACACCCCCCAAGCCCTTATTCCTACACAGCCCTCACAGTACAGATCCTCCCAGCCCCCGCACATCCCAGATCCTCCAGGTTCCCCTTCATAAGCCCTCCCATCCCGGTCGCTCCCTGCTTCACGGGGAGAAGCAATAGGATCTGAGAAAGGACAGTAGAGAGTTAGTTTCAGGGTGATGTACTCATAGAAGGGATCACAAGCAAGGCAAGTCAACTAAGGAGAAGCACACAAGAAGTGAACCCAGGTGTAATTGGACTCACAGAAACAAAACTCTTAGGAATCATAACAAATTAAGTGTTTCCCCAGGACTACACTGTAATAAGGAAAGAGAGGGAAGGAAAGAAGGGAAGGAGGTGGTGTGGCCCTACTAATAAGAAAGGAACGGAGTTTCAAGGAGATGGTTATCCCAGGCTGCGAGTGATTCGGAGACTACATAACAAGCACCATGACAATGGGAGGACCAAAAGTAATAGTAGCAGTGATAACCCTCCACCAAATGACACATGATCCAGGCAAGAGTATGACGTCATCATCATGGCAGTTAACACTATAATTGCGAGGGCAGCCTCTGCTGCCTGTAGGAATATATCCCATCTGCTCATCATGAAGGACTTCAATCACAGAAAGATAGACTGGGATAAGAAGGAACCGCATGGAGGTGAGGATATATGGAGAACCAAACTAATGGAGGTGGTGACAAGAAACTTCTTAAGCCAGCATGTCGGAGAACCCACATGGATGAGAGGAAACGATGAACCAGCGAGACTCGACCTCGTCTTCACTCTGAACGACTCCGGCATAAGAGAAATTGCTTTCAAGGCCCAGATAGGAATGAACCACCACAGTGTACTGGTGTTAGAGTATCTAACTGAAGAAGGGTTATTGAACTCGAGGAGGGCTACTGAAAACAAAAGGCTGGCATTCCGAAAGGGAAACTATGAGGTGATAAGAAAATTCCTAACAGATATAACATAACATGGGAAACATAGCTAAAGTTAAGACGGTTCAAGACATGATAGACTACATCACGCAGAACTGTAAGGAGGCAGCAGACAAGGTTGTTCCATTCCAAAAGGAAAATAATGAAATGAGGATGAGAAACTCGTGGTTTAATCAGAGATGTAGGCTAGCTAAGCAGCAAAGTAAAAGGGCATGGAGAAACTATAGAAATAACAGGACAATTGAGACCAGAGAAAAATACCAGAGTGCCATAAATGAATATGTGGGGTTGAGAAGAGAGGCAGAAAGACAATACGAAAAAAACATCTCAAGCAAGGCGAAGACTCGACCTAAAATGCTGCACAGCCAAATCAGGAGGAAAAAAACAGTAAAGGAACAGGCAATGAAATTAAGGATAGGGGCCGACGGATTCCCTATAAACGACAAGGAAGTGTTTGAGGAACTCAATAAGAAATTCCAGGAAGTCTTCACATTAGAGGAAGGAGAAGTTCCAGAGATAAGAGAAGGAATAGTTAACCAGGACCCACTAGAAGAGTTTGAGATCACCAGTGGGGAAGTAAGGAAACTGTTGCTAAATTTTGATGTGTCAAAGGCTATAGGCCCAGATGGATACTTGGATACTGAAGGAAGGAGCAGAAGCACTGTGCTTGCTTGGTACAACAAATACTCCATATTTATAAGTATAAGTAAATTGTTATACTCCATGGTGTATAACAAATCACTGGTAACAGGTGAACTGCAAGAAATATGGAAGAAGGCAAACGTAGTCCAGATATACAAGAAGGGGGGTAGACAAGAGGTATGGAACTACAGGCCAGTGTCCCTAACTTGCGTACCATGCACGCTGATGGAGAAGATTGTGCGAAAAAGCTAGTGGAACATCTGGAGTTAAGGAACTTTGTGACTCGACATCATCATGGTTGCAGGGATGGCAAGTCACGCCTCACAGGATTAATTGAATTCTATGATCAGGCAAGAAAGAGAGGGGTGGACAGACTGCATATTTTTGGATTGCCAGAAAACCATTGACACAGTACCACACCAGAGACTAGTGCGAAAGCTAGAGATGCAGGCAAGAGTGAAAGGGAAGGTTCTGGATAAGGGAGGTAGCAGAAGACAGTAAGTCATTGTGAGGGTTGAGACCTCAGACTGGCGAGGCGTTACCAGTGGAGTCCCGCAAGGGTTCAGTCTTTGGACCAATACTGTTTTTGATATATGTAAATGATCTCCCAGAGGATATAGAATCATTCCTCTCATTGTTTGCTGATGCAAAAATTATGAGGAAGATTAAGACAGGGGAAGAGAGTATGAGGCTACAAGATGACCTAGACAGACTGAATGAATGGTCCAACAAATGGCTACTAAAGTTCAACCCGAGTAAATGAAAGGTAATGAAACTAGGCAGTGGAAACAGGCGGCCAGACAATGGATACAGAATGGAAGATGAAGTCCTTCATGAAAAGGTCAGATAAAGATCTAGGAGTTGATATCACACCAAACCTGTCTCTCGAAGCCCACATCAAAAGAATAACATCTGCAGAGTATGCAAGGCCGGCTAACATCAGAACTGCCTTCAGGGACCTGTGCAAGGAATCATTCAGAAACTTGTATACCACATATGTAAGACCAATCCCGGAGTATGCGGCCCCAGCATGGAGCCCGTACCTTGTCAAGTGCAACACGAAGATGGAAAAAGTTCAGAGGTATGCCACTAGACTAGTCCCAGAACTAAGAGGCATGAATTAGGACGGCAGATTGCAAGAAATGCACCTCACTACACTGGAAGACAGAAGAGTAATGGGAGACATGATCACTACCTACAAAATTCTCAGAGGAATTAACAGGGAAGATAAAGATAAACTGTTTAAAACAGGTGTTACAAGAACAAAGGGACACAGGTGGAAACTGAGTACCCAAATGAGCCGCAGGGACGTTGGAAACAACTTTATCAGTGTTAAGAGTATTTAACAGATGGAATGCATTAGGCAGTGATGTAATGGAGGCTGACTCCATACACTGTTTCTAATATAGATATAGCCCCTTAGGCTCAGGAATCAGTACACCAGTTTATTAACAGTTGAGAGGCAGGACCAAAGAGCCAGAGATTATAACAGTTGAGAGGCAGGACCAAAGAGCCAGAGATTAACCCCCGCATGCACAACCCAGAACTAAGAGGCATGAGTTACGAGGAAAGACTGCGGGAAATGCACCTCACGACACTGGAAAACAGAAGAGTAAGGGAGACATGATCAGTACCTACAAAATCCTCAGGGGAATTGACAGATTAGGTAAGGATAAACTGTTTAATACTGGTGGTACGCGAACAAGAGGACACAGATGGAAACTGAGTACCCAAATGAGTCACAGGGACGTTAGAAAAAACTTTCAGTGTCAGAAGTTAACAGGTGGAATGCATTAGGCAGTGATGTGGTGGAGGCTGACTCCATACACAGTTTCAAATGTCGATATGATAGAGCCCAGTAGGCTCAGGAATCTGTACATTAGTTGATTGACAGATGGCTCAAGGTGAGGTAGGTGGGTACAAATAGGTGAGTACACAGCCCTTTCTGTCCCGACCGAGATTCGAACCCGAAATTCATGATTGTGCGTCGAGAACAAACCGGACTGTGTTAGTGAATGGAATGACCTTAAGGAGCAGCTAGGTTGTGGAGGCAAACTATTCATAACTTTAAGCGCAGGCATGATAGGGCAATAGGTCAGGAGTCATTGTATTAGATAACCAGCATCGAGATATTCGGGTTCCAAGAGCTGGAGCTCAAGCCTGCCAGCAAAAATTGGTCAGGACACCCTCCCCCAATAACAAGAAAACCCACGCCCACGCCTCCACTCCACGACACCAGTCCACAAGCCCACGTCCCCACTCCTCAAGCCCACGTCCCCACTCCTCAAGCCCACGACCCCACTCCTCAAGCCCACGACCCCCACTCCTCAAGCCCACGACCCCACTCCTCAAGCCCACGACCCCACTCCTCAAGCCCACGACCCCACTCCTCAAGCCCACGACCCCACTCCTCAAGCCCACGACCCCCACTCCTCAAGCCCACGACCCCCACTCCTCAAGCCCACGACCCCCACTCCTCAAGCCCACGACCCCCACTCCTCAAGCCCACGACCCCCACTCCTCAAGCCCACGACCCCCACTCCTCAAGCCCACGACCCCCACTCCTCAAGCCCACGACCCCCACTCCTCAAGCCCACGACCCCCACTCCTCAAGCCCACGACCCCCACTCCTCAAGCCCACGACCCCCACTCCTCAAGCCCACGACCCCCACTCCTCAAGCCCACGACCCCCACTCCTCAAGCCCACGACCCCCACTCCTCAAGCCCACGACCCCCACTCCTCAAGCCCACGACCCCCACTCCTCAAGCCCACGACCCCCACTCCTCAAGCCCACGACCCCCACTCCTCAAGCCCACGACCCCCACTCCTCAAGCCCACGACCCCCACTCCTCAAGCCCACGACCCCCACTCCTCAAGCCCACGACCCCCACTCCTCAAGCCCACGACCCCCACTCCACAAGCCCACGACCCCACTCCTCAAGCCCACGACCCCCACTCCTCAAGCCCACGACCCCCACTCCAAAAGTCCCCCACAGCCAGGCCCACGACCCCACAGCCACGCCCACGACCCCACAGCCACGCCCACGACCCCACAGCCAGGCCCACGAAGGGGGGTGTGGGGGGTTGGGGGTGGGGTTAGGGGTTGGGGGGGTTGGGGTGAAGGGGGATGGGGGGAGGGGGATGGAGGGGTTGGGGGTGGTGGGGGATGGAGGGGTTGGGGGTGATGGGGGATGGGGGGGTTGGGGGTAGTGGGGGATGGGGGTGGTGGGGGATGGGGGTGGTGGGGGATGGGGGGGTTGGGGGCGGTGGGGGATGGGGGGGATGGGGGTGGTGGGGGATGGGGGGGTTGGGGTGGTGGGGGATGGGGGGGTGGGGGTTGGGGGGATGGGTTGGGGGGTGGGGGATGGGTTGGGGGGTGGGGGATGGGTTGGGGGGTGGGGGATGGGGGGGTTGGGGGATGGGGGGGGTTGGGGGGATGGGGGGGGGTTGGGTGGATGGGGGGGTTGGGTGGATGGGGGGGGTTGGGTGGATGGGGGGGGTTGGGTGGATGGGGGGGGTTGGAGGGGATGGGGGGGATGGGGGGGATGGAGGGGATGTGGGGGGTGGGGGCGATGGGGGGGTGGGGGCGATGGGGGGGTGGGGGGGGAGAAAGTAGTAGTAGTTAGACATAATTGATTGACAGTTGAGAGGCGGGCCGAAAGAGCAGAGCTCAACCCCCGCAAGCACAACTAGGTGAACACAGACACGCCCACGACGCCACAGTCACGCCCCCACAGACACGCCCACGACGCCACAGTCACGCCCCCACAGCCACGACGCCACAGCCACGACGCCACAGTCACGCCCCCACAGCCACGACGCCACAGTCACGCCCCCACAGCCACGACGCCACAGCCACGCCCCCACAGCCACGACGCCACAGCCACGCCCCCACAGTCACGACGCCACAGTCACGCCCCCACAGTCACGCCCCCACAGCCACGCCCCCACAGTCACGCCCCCACAGCCACGCCCCCACAGCCACGCCCCCACAGCCACGCCCCCACAGTCACGACGCCACAGTCACGCCCCCACAGTCACGCCCCCACAGTCACGCCCCCACAGCCACGACGCCACAGCCACGACCCCACAGTCACGACGCCACAGTCACGCCCCCACAGCCACGACGCCACAGTCACGACGCCACAGTCACGCCCCCACAGCCACGACGCCACAGTCACGACGCCACAGTCACGCCCCCACAGTCACGCCCCCACAGTCACGCCCCCACAGCCACGACGCCACAGTCACGACGCCACAGTCACGCCCCCACAGTCACGCCCCCACAGTCACGCCCCCACAGCCACGACGCCACAGTCACGCCCCCACAGTCACGACGCCACAGTCACGCCCCCACAGTCACGCCCCCACAGTCACGCCCCCACAGCCACGCCCCCACAGCCACGACGCCACAGTCACGCCCCCACAGTCACGCCCCCACAGTCACGCCCACGATACCACAGCCACGACCCCACGCCCACGATACCACAGCCACGACCCCACGCCCACGACACCACAGCCACTACGCCACAGTCACGACCCCACGCCCACGACACCACAGCCACGACGCCACAGTCACGCCCCCACAGTCACGCCCACGATACCACAGCCACTACGCCACAGCCACTACGCCACAGCCACTACGCCACAGCCACGCCCACACAGCCACGCCCACACAGCCACGCCCACACAGCCACGCTTCAAACAAGTGAGGGAGGCGGCCGGCCACACACCTGGTCATCTGGCTCCAATGTCTCCATTATAATATTAAAACAAAGAACTAATCAAGTTCAAGCTTTTCAGCTTTGCTGAAGAACTGAGAAGCCAACCTCATGTTATTAACCGTAAAACACGGTAAGTATAATTTTAAAAAAATATGTCTGGAAACGTTTTTCAATGTAAACAATGGCGGCGGCGGCGGGCTGTGCTCCTCTGCCTCAGTTACAGCATAACCTTACCTTTATTGTTGAGTGTAGTGTGTGGTGGGCGTGTGGTGGGCGTGTTGACACTGTAGGTGTGGTGGACGCGTTGAGACTGAGGGAGTGTGGTGGGGCGAGACGCCATGGCGGCCGGCAGCAGCGTCGCCGCCTCCTCCACCCTCCGCTTCCACCTCTTACTCCTTAACCACTCATCTATTCCCACTACCACACTTCTCTAATATATATAACAAATTTACTAAATTTTGTGTTTGCTTTAATATTTTTGGGGCATTTTATTGTTTATATTTTATGATAATTACACATGATAAATTTAAAAAGTGTACTGCCGCGCACTCTGCTCTCCATTACAAACCTGACAATAACTGTCTGGTATATTACTTTTTTTGGGTTATACCTCGACCCCTGAGAACAGTCTTTGTTCCTTATGTCTCACACCAGGTTATGCTCACTTATATGTTCTTGCATGATGAGCTTCAGCTCCTGGGCCTTGCCTCTCTGTCGTAGGTAGCCTATTATATAATTGTCCCCCAGACATTCTGGCTACCATACTGAAGCCTCGCCCATCACCACTTGTATCTCATTCCACTTGCTCATTAATTTTACACTGAATAAGTTATTGTTAACACTCACATGGCTGATTTGAGTTTAAAATCTTACAAATGTCTTACAAATGTGTCTTACAAGATTAATGCTAATCTTGTTTTATCCTTTTTCCTAATGTCTGAAAAATATTACAAGTGTCTTACAAATGTGTTTTACAAATGTATCTTACAAGTGTGTCTTACAAATGTATCTTACAAATGTGTCTTACAAATGTGTCTTACAAGTCTTGTCGCCTCATATCCTTCATGTTTCCCAAAATGGTGAGAAGAAGTTTCTTAGGTTTTCCTCATAACTCCTACCCCGCCCTTCTCCTCGCCAAATACCTCTGTCAGGGGTTGGGCGGGAAGGTCGGCCATCTTGGCGCGCGGATTGAACGCTCCTGGCTGGACTTTCTTTCCACACCTTACCTGGAACTCATCTTTAATTCAGCTGGCTTCTTTGGGCCAGTGTGTGCTCACTGCAGCTACCCAGGGGCTCACAGGACCGGGGGAGGCCGGAGCCTCCCAAATGGACGCCTCCCCGAGCGGGGGCGCCATGGATGTTGACAGCAAGTCCCAGAGAGGAAAACGTCTGCTAGAAGATGAGTCGGCTGATGCTGCCCCAGAGCGAGATGCTAAGAGGATATCCTCCCCTTCAGAAGACCTTAGTCTTGTGGTACCCCGTTCCTCGTTTGTGGTAGTCCTAATCCAGTCAGAATCAGGTCAGTGCGTCTTTGCAAATCCTCGTACCTTAGGTGCAGCAATCGAGGCTTCCGTATTGTGGCCACATTGCCTGCCTGAGACCATACGTACCCTGGGTAGGGGTGCAGCACTCAAGCTACATATCAGAAAGGAGGCTCTATCACACATCTGTGTATCCGACATTAATAAGTTGGGGGACTGGCCTGTCAGGTGCCGACAGGTATTGTCGCAGGAGGAGGAGTCTCGGGCCCGGTATGGGAAGATTGGCCCAATTGACCAGAGTGTAGATGTGGATGACATCCAGGCCGCTCTGCAGGTATTAGGGGGTGCATCAGTGAGATTATTGGAAGTTACCAGGATTCGCGGAGCAGCAGGGCCGACATCCATGGTCCGTGTAAAGTTCGATGGGCACCTCCCTGACCGAGTGGCACTACACAGGACCTCGTATCAGGTTCAGCCCTACAATTTCCCTGTTTTACGATGTTACGCTTGTCATCTATTGGGCCACAGTCGCCTGACCTGCCGTAATACAGCACGGTGTGCAAACTGCGGCAAAACTGGCCATTCAGACAGAGATGACGGTGGGTGCTCTGCTGCACCCCGCTGCTTTTTATGCCATGGCCATCATAAGGTTACGTCTAAGAGTTGCCCTGTATATCTTGAGGCCCTCCAGTTGGACATCGATCACAAAACAGCGGGGACACCTCGACATGAGCTGTTCCAGAAGTTGCGTACCCTCAATCAGCCTATCGCTTCTTCTCGCCTCCAGGTTCCCCCTGGTCGGGCCTCTTCACAAGTAGGAACTAGCAGACGCTCTTGCCTGTCCCAGTCACATGCCACATACGCCCAGGTTGCTAATCGATTTTCCCTCCTGGGTAGCCTTGACACTGACGGAAACTCATCCACGGATACAGACATGGACGCTCAGTCTCGGCCGGAGCCTAGCACTCGTCACCCTCCTGCCTTTCCTCAAAGAAGCCAACACCGGCGTCGTCGACACACCCATCGATCAGGAGGTACTGCTCCAACAGACAGCCCTGATGATCCTCTGGTCCCCCAGGCACTTTCCGAAGGGATTGTGACACCGGGGGAACATGAGGCCCAGAGTGAGGCTCCCACCAGTCGCAGACGCCGTCAAGAGAGTTCGCGAGCCGACCACCGCTTCCGTCAGGCAGAGAGAAACATAGATCAACATCCTCTTGACTGGAAGTCATTGATACCACATATTTTACTTACTTTGTATGAAGGTTTTATGGCTTTTTCTAGTGGTTCCCCCTTTGGAGACGTCTGTGCACTGGTGGTCAAAAAGTTAGCTGTTGTATTTCAGGGATAATGGCGCCCCATCCTGAGAATACTGTGGTGTTTTGGAATGCCCGCTCCCTTTTTAAGAAGACGCAATTTTTACGCAATTTTATCGCCAGCGCACCACCGTTGATCGTGGGACTCTGTGAGACTTGGCTTACAGACGATCTTTCCTTCACAGTGCCGGGGTATTCTGTCTATAGACAAGATCGGCCAGTACGGGGTGGAGGGGGACTTGCCCTCTTGGTCAGGGACTCAGTTCCCAGCTCCTTGCTCCGGATTCACTCCTTCCCGGGTGGACATTTAGAATTCTTGGCAGTGAAGGTCGCCCTCTCCCATGGGTGGGGCACCTTTGGAGTTCTGTATAACCCCTGTCTACCGGTAACGAAGAAGGAACTAGAACACTATTTTGGTCAGATCACAGACACCTGCCTCGTCATGGGTGACTTTAACGCTCGGCACTCATCATGGCAACCCATGCTATCGGGTCGCCACCACAACATGGCTGGCCGAGCCCTATTTCAGTTTCTCCTTGACTCCCCAGACCTCTCCTTACTGACGCCGCCAGGTTTGGGAACTCGGATAGACCCGCTAAATGGCCATACTTCAACACTCGATCTTTGCATTGGAAGAGGCCCCTTCACGATGGCGCAGATATGGACCGGGCCGTACCTGGGTAGTGATCACCTGCCCATCGTCATCTCCTTCGGGGGCACTGTTCGTCCTGCTCTGACCTCCCGTAGATCCAAATGGATCTTCTCGGAAGAGGGGTGGCATGGCTATGAGGCGGATGACTGGTTGACCCTTCCCCCAGTTACTGCAGATCTCCATGGGTCAGCAGATGCTCTCTCCGAGTCCCTCTTCAGTGTAGGCTCTCGGCATTTCAGGAGGACTAGTGGCCAGACAACCAATCCTTCCCGCCGTGGGGCACCGTGGTGGACTCCTGAATGTCGGCAGGCAGTACTGGACCGGCAACGTGCGTGGAATTCGTGGCGGCGCCACCCTACTCCACTGCAGCGGCAGACCTTCCGCAGGGCGGACGCCAGGTGTAGACAAACAGTCCTCCTTGCCAAACGCAAGGCCTGGGCTAATTACTGTGCCTCTCTCCGATTCGACTCCTCCTCTGCGGGAGCCTGGGCCTTTGTTCGTAAGATGACAGGTAGGTACTCCCGGCCTACCATCCCACTCAGAGACCCCAGTGGTAATGGGGGCCTAGGGGAAGTACAAATAGCCGAACTCTTGGCTGACCACTTTGAAGATGTTTACCGTTCCCCGCTCCTCTCTGTGAGTTCCATAGGTTGGGGCTCCCGACAGGGTATAGGACTAGCTCAGGACCTGGATCGCCCATTTACATCTGTTGAGCTGAAGGACGCTCTGTCACTCTCTAAGTCGGGCACTATGCCAGGGATAGACAACGTCCCATATGAATTTGTTCGGAGGGCACCCAAGAGCTTTCAGTCCCACCTCCTTTACTTCTACAACGCCTGCTGGTCCTCTGGTGTCTTCCCTGCCCCTTGGAAACACGCCATTCTTCTACCATTGGCCAAGTCAGGGAAGGATCCGTCTGTCCCGACTTCATATCGGCCCATAAGTTTGCTTCCATGTCTCGGGAAACTGATGGAACGTCTTGTTCACACCCGGCTACAATGGGTGGTGGAAACCTCAGGTCTCCTACCTGAGGGTATCAGTGGATTTCGGCCGGGAAGAAGCACGATGGACTGCCTCCTCTCCTTGGAACATCGAATAATGGACACTTATCGACGGAGAAGAGTGCTCCTTGCAGCATTCTTCGATATCAAGAGTGCATTTGACTCTGCTTCTCATTCTGCTGTCCTTCAGAGTCTGGCTCGACTAGGTCTCTCGGGTCCGGCGTTAAGGTGGTTCCAAAACTATCTACAGGGCCGCTCATTCAAAGTGGCGGTTGGTGGAGTCGTCTCTACGTCCCGCCCTGTCTCGCGTGGTGTCCCTCAGGGAGCGATTCTGAGCCCACTACTATTCTCTATTCTTCTGTCTGATCTCCCTGTATTCCGGGGGGTCCAGGTTTTAGCCTATGCCGATGACGTAACCCTCGTGGCGGATGGTGACACTCTCCTAGAGGCACAAGGCTCCCTGCAAAATGCCGTGACTGTGTTCTCAGCAATTGTGCTGGGGAAGGGGCTCTCCATTAACCCTGTGAAAAGTTGCGTCATGAGCTTCACCTGGACCCGCCTACCAGACCAGCCAGTGGTGACCCTCGGGGGCTGTCGTCTCCCGATCGCTACCGAACACAGGTGGCTGGGGGTCGTTCTAGATGGCCCTCGGCTGACGTGGAGGCACCATGTCGACTACCTTCGGGCCTCATGCCTTCGTCGCGTGAACATCATGAAACGGGTCTCTGGTGCGGCTTGGGGGGCTTCACGGGAGTCGCTCCTAGCTCTCTACAAGGCCTTCATTCGTAGCAAGATCATGTATGCGAGTGAAGTCTATGGCTCAGCAGCAGCATCTGTCTTGGCAAGGCTGGATCCCATTCAAAATGGTGCCCTTCGCTCAGCGTTAGGAGCTATGCCCTCCTCGCCAGTTCTTTCTCTTCATGCTGAGTCGGGGCTATGGCCCCTGAGCTTTCAACGTCTTCTCGCCCACTGCCGCCAACTTCAACGGATAGTGCGTCTCCCTGCTACCCATCCACTTACTCGCCTCCAGCTCGAGGCTAACTGGTGGAATGTGCCGGCTGGACACTCCAGACGCCGTCAATTGCCTTTCGTCGTCCGGGCCTTGGATGCATATTCACAGTTTTCCCTTCCCGTCCCTATACTCACCCCCGGCCCGATCATCTCACCGGTGCCTCCGTGGGCAGAAGAGATCATTCAAGTTTCTGTCGACTTTTCCAAGCCTCCTCGTCGGAAGAGAGATTTAGAGGGTTTGGCCCCTTTAATTTTTGCAGACCTACGAGCCTCCTTATACTCTGGATACTTAGAGGTTTACACGGATGGGTCCCGCAAAGATCAGCCACCATCTACATCTGCGGCAGCATACTTTGCTCCTTTTTCTTTCTGTCAGACGTGGAAACTCTCCCCTGCTCATTCGTGCCTGGCCGGGGAATTGTTTGCAATCTTACTAGCCTTACGACTCCTTCGACAAGTTTCAGGGCCCTCTGCAGTGGTTTTCTACGTGGACTCAATCACAGCCCTACATCTGATATCATCTCGGCGTCCACGAGTCCATCGTCATACTGTGTCACAGATCCGTGGAGAACTGCTGTCATACTCTGTTACTCCAGGTTGGTCCATCTATCTCCAATGGGTTCCGTCACATGTCGGTATTAAAGGCAATGAGGTAGCCGACGCAGCAGCAGGGATGGTGCATGCTCTCCATGACTCTACAAATGTGCCTCTAGACCTTTCCGAAATTCTCCCGCAACTCCGGGCGGCTTGCCTCGTGAGTTGGGAGGCAATGATGGAGCCAGCACTCAGGTCCTCCTCTTTGGCGGGTCTACGGGAGGATTCCTCCCCGCGTCCATGGACTCGTCATCATTCTCGACTCCTCGACACTGCCATCACTCGTCTCCGGATTGGGCACACTTGCCTGGCCGCACATCTCCATCGTCTACGGCTGGTAGATTCCCCATATTGCCAGTGGTGTCCGACCCAGGAGGATACAGTGGAGCACCTTCTACTTCACTGCCCTCGATTTCATAGCGCTCGCGTCAGACTACAGAGTTCCGTTCGTAGGCTGAATATTCCCCGCCTCACAGTTCCCGTTCTCCTTGACGGGGCAGGTGCGAGAGACGAAGACGTCCGTCATGACATCCTTCGCCATACCTTCCGCTTCATCCGTCATGTCCGCGGCCTGAAGAGACTGTAAAATTTGTCGCCTGAGGAGATTGTAGGGTCTATGGCCTGAAGAGACTATAGGGGCCCCATCCCTTCGCTATTTCCCGGTATCGGGCAGCCGGGGCGCATCCGATCCCACGATCGTCGTCGCCCCTAAATCAACACAACAACATACCTCTGTCAGGCTCCAGCCCTAGACAGGGCCGACTGGGCTCCAGCCCTAGACAGGGTCGACTGGGCTCCAGCCCTAGACAGGGCCGACTGGGCTCCAGCCCTAGACAGGGCCGACTGGGCTCCAGCCCTAGACAGGGCCGACTGGGCTCCAGCCCTAGACAGGGTCGACTGGGCTCCAGCCCTAGACAGGGTCGACTGGGCTCCAGCCCTAGACAGGGTCGACTGGGCTCCAGCCCTAGACAGGGCCGACTGGGCTCCAGCCCTAGACAGGGCCGACTGGGCTCCAGCCCTAGACAGGGCCGACTGGGCTCCAGCCCTAGACAGGGCCGACTGGGCTCCAGCCCTAGACAGGGCCGACTGGGCTCCAGCCCTAGACAGGGCTGACTGGGCTCCAGCCCTAGACAGGGCCGACTGGGCTCCAGCCCTAGACAGGGCCGACTGGGCTCCAGCCCTAGACAGGGCCGACTGGGCTCCAGCCCTAGACAGGGCCGACTGGGCTCCAGCCCTAGACAGGGCCGACTGGGCTCCAGCCCTAGACAGGGCCGACTGGGCTCCAGCCCTAGACAGGGCCGACTGGGCTCCAGCCCTAGACAGGGCCGACTGGGCTCCAGCCCTAGACAGGGCCGACTGGGCTCCAGCCCTAGACAGGGCCGACTGGGCTCCAGCCCTAGACAGGGCCGACTGGGCTCCAGCCCTAGACAGGGCCGACTGGGCTCCAGCCCTAGACAGGGCCGACTGGGCTCCAGCCCTAGACAGGGCCGACTGGGCTCCAGCCCTAGACAGGGCCGACTGGGCTCCAGCCCTAGACAGGGCCGACTGGGCTCCAGCCCTAGACAGGGCCGACTGGGCTCCAGCCCTAGACAGGGCCGACTGGGCTCCAGCCCTAGACAGGGCCGACTGGGCTCCAGCCCTAGACAGGGCCGACTGGGCTCCAGCCCTAGACAGGGCCGACTGGGCTCCAGCCCTAGACAGGGCCGACTGGGCTCCAGCCCTAGACAGGGCCGACTGGGCTCCAGCCCTAGACAGGGCCGACTGGGCTCCAGCCCTAGACAGGGCCGACTGGGCTCCAGCCCTAGACAGGGCCGACTGGGCTCCAGCCCTAGACAGGGCCGACTGGGCTCCAGCCCTAGACAGGGCCGACTGGGCTCCAGCCCTAGACAGGGCCGACTGGGCTCCAGTCCTAGACAGGGCCGACTGGGCTCCAGCCCTAGACAGGGCCGACTGGGCTCCAGCCCTAGACAGGGCCGACTGGGCTCCAGCCCTAGACAGGGCCGACTGGGCTCCAGCCTGTGGGGAAAATTCCAGGCAGCTAATTTCTCTTTTTCAAATTGATTTAATAAAATAAAGTTATGTCTTATTTATTTTCTTAGTAAGTAAGTATTAATTAAGTGGACTGTATGTACTGGTAAACTGCCTGAAATCTTCTTACACACCATTGGGAGGGACAATTGGTAGCCTAAACCACTTTGTTATGGTTCCTTCTTAAACTACCAATTGTTTACCTTTAAAACTATTAATTCAGTTATTTCATTATAAGTAATTAATTATATCTACTGCTACTGCTATACTAAAATGTCTTAGCTGAGCCAGTAGAATGGGCCTAGTAAGGCGTGTAGGTGTAGCCTCAAGATGGGTGTGGCCCTGCCTCTTTGTGCCACGTAATGGCGGCTGGTGGGAAGGACAAGGCTTGGCAAACAAGTAGTTAATTATGTGTATGAACCAACTGTCTGCACAGATTCTTGAAGCTCCTCTCACAATTTACCTGTATGGGATGTAAGGAATTAATCAAAGTTCCCTAAACATATCAATTACAGGTATGACATGAACTGTGGGGGCTGTAATGGGGTACACGTACGGTGTTTTTGGGGATGTCCTACGACATAACCATCTACATATTTATATTAATCAGTGCACTTGAATAATAAACAATACTTGGTAGACGGATACTGTTGTTGTTGTGATGTTGTTAGGCTGTGTGGCTGGTGTTGACACGTAAATGGGGTGTCTAGCTGTTTACACCAGTTAAGACAGCGTGGTATGCTCATCCCATGTTTTGTTGTTATTGTAGACGCCTTCCTCTCCGGGGTGACGCTCTTATGCTCTGGTTCTTCACTCAAAAGTAATTTTACATTAACAAGGGAACCTAGCTACTATTTGATGTAAATAATTATATTCATTCTTAGTGATTACTTTTTTATTAACTTTAGATACTAAACTAATCTATTAACAATGTTTCATAATGTAAATATACGATGACTTCGATGACGTCACGGAGTCGATGACGTCACGGAGTCTCCCATTTTCCATCCTGAAGGGAGTATAGACTAGGGGAGACTGTGTTATTTGTGTGTGTGGTTGTGTGTGTGTGTCGGTTTCCCGACATAATTCCCAGGGGCAGAACACGGGTCGAAGTCCCGGTAAGGACTGCGATCACTTTATTCTTCTCCCTCAGAATTATAGTGCTGCTTTAATTTGAGTTTACATTGTTGTGCAGCAGTCCGTTGGGGACGTATGTCCCGTACTGGCGTATCGGGTGCTGGAAGTCGTTGTACGTCTTCTTTCCTGGCCAGTTCTAAAGGTACTAATTTCTCTAAAGTTTTGAGAGTAGTGTTGCCCTTGCACTTTACTTTCACTATTCTCAAGATGCCCTGGCTGTCTGGATGAACAGAGACTATTTCTCCTATAGGCCACTCAGAGCGTGGTCCATCACTATCCACCAGAACTATGTCACCAGGGTTCAAGTTAATTCTGTTATAGGGATTGTTTGCCCCGTAATGATACTCCCTCAGAGCTGTTAGGTATTCACGAGTCCATACGTCATTCCACCGACTTATCACCCCTGAAAGATGTTTGAAACGTTGAACCAAATCACTCTCTTTGACATATGAAGGATCCTCTGGTTCCTCATCCGTAAGGGACACAAGTGTTTTGAGAGGTCTCCCATACATCAAATGAGCTGGACTTAATGGTTCACGCTGCAAAACATCATCAGAGAGGTAGGTAAGTGGTCGGTTGTTAACTCGTGCTTCTATTTCTATGATTACTGTTTGAAGCTCCTGAAGGTCAATCTTTTGGCGGTGTAGGGTTTTCCGTAAAGACCGTTTCACCGTACCAACCATCCGTTCATAGAAGCCTCCATGCCATGGTGCTCTGGGAGGTATGAATTTCCAATAGCACTGCCGTTGAGTTAGGGCTGTGCGTACCTTGGGGTGTGTCCAGATTTTCCTCAGGCATGCTTCTCCTGCCAACAAGTTGGACCCATTGTCTGAAATCATTAACTTGGGACAAGATCTACGTGAAGCAAACCTGCGGAAAGCCTGTAAGAATGCCTCGGCACTCATATCGGGAGTCACTTCTAGATGGACTGCCCTTGTTGTGGCACAAGTAAAAAGACAGATATAGGCCTTTACTGGTTTCTTGTCTTTAGTGCCTGTCAGTGTTAGTGCTCCTGTGAAATCTACTCCTGTTGTCTCAAAAGGATGAATATGTACGACTCGTTCCTTCGGAAGTGGAGGGGGGCCAGGATATGGACACACTCTGGCATCGTATCTCCGGCATACAACACAGGATTTGATTATGGATTTTACTGTCTGTCTACCTTGGGGTAGCCAGTACTGTTGTCTTAATTCTGTGAGAGTATCTAATACCCCACCATGCAGAGTGCAGTATTTGTGTATATGTAACACAATTAGTTTGCTTACTATGTGGTGACGAGGGAGCAATATTGGATTTTTTGCCTCCAGATCTATGTCAGCATGTTGTAAGCGTCCTCCGCATCTTATCAAGTTATAATTGTCAGTGTCTAACTTGAGACCCAGATCATGTTGTAGCTTCTTAGGAACATTGTCAATTTCTGTCCCGAATGTGTCTGTCTGAGCTCTTTTAACCCAGTACCTTAAGGCACTAGGGAAATTATGCTTGATTCCTATTTTCTTTAGAAAATCAAACACTACTTGGGTGACACCTACAAGTTTGTTCAGTTCAGAGTACCGAGCAGGATCAATTACCAAAGTTTGAGGTAGTTCCGGGTTCTCAGTGGGAACAGTGACATTGGTCACAATGACTTGTGGCTTTTGTTCAGGCCACTGGTCGCTGATTAGCCACTGAGGTCCATTGAACCACATCTCGGCCTTTGTTAATTGCCGTAAAGTCAGGCCTCGGGAGAGATAGTCAGCTGGATTCTCTTTAGTAGGTACATATCTTAGTTTATACCCTGCTGACAACTCTCGTATTTCCTTAACGCGATTACTCACGTAAGGATTCTTACTGTTATTATTTTTAACCCACTGTAGCACTGCCTCATTATCTGACCATACTACTGTTTCTGTAAAGTGGATGTGGCTTAAGGCCTTGATCAGATAATGAGCCAATCTTACACCTAGCAGTAAGGCTGTTAATTCCAGTTGTGGCAGTGATCTTTTCTTTAAAGGTGCCACTCTGGCCTTTGATGTGAGCAAATTGGCTTGCCCATTTGAGACCAGGTAAGCTACTGTACCATAAGCCTTTCCTGAGGCATCACAAAATACATGCAACTTAATTGGTTCCTTTTCATTTACTGTTGTGTTCCTAGGGAACTTGACAGACTCTAGGATACTTAAATCTTTCACTAACCCTTGCCATTTTTCTTGTAGGGCAGGTGTTAGTAGATCATCCCAGCCTATCTTTTGTTGCCAACATTCTTGTATTATCATCTTCCCATTAATTAGTATTGGACTTAATAAGCCTAATGGGTCGAAGGGTTTGCTGACTTGTGATAGCAATTTTCTCATTGTTAAGTTAGTGGTATCTGTCTCCACTGACTTGATTGTCAACTGATCGGTTGTCGTGTTCCATTGGACACCTAGTACCTTTGTCATCTCGGGTACTTGGTAGTCGGGAAATTCAGTTGTGATCAGTTGTTTTAATTTGTCATTGTTAGAGACCCAAGACTGGAGAGGCATATTGGCTCCCATTAATTCTCGATTGGCCTCATGGTATATGTCCAACAGCTTACTTTCACTGTTGGCTGTTCCTTGAAAGTTATCCACATACAGGTTTTCGCTAATTTCTGTCTTGTTCGGGCTATTGGACTTCTTCAAGTGCGTATCCAAGGTAGCTTGAAGCAGAAATGGTGAGCTCGTGGCTCCGAACAAAACAGACGCAAACCGATAAGTGATTATTTCACTGTTTGGATCATTAGGATCCTTAATCCATAGGAACTTTGTGTAGTTCCGGTCTTCTTCTTGAAGACCTACCCTAAGGAATGCCTTGCTAATGTCGGCCGTATATGCATAAGTCCCTATACGAAACTTTAACAGCACGTCATAAAGCCTTTGTGTTAGGCTTGGGCCTGTTTGAAGGCAGTCATTTAACGAAACACTATTCTGCCCCATCTTAGCACTGCAATTAAATACTATCCGTAGTGGGGTAGTCGCAGAATCCTTCTGAACATGGTGGTGTGGCAGATAATGTCCTTCCTTTGGGTTATCATTTGTTACAACTTCGATAAATTTGTCATCGAGCTGCTTCTGTATTATTTCATGGTACAACTTCAAGTTCTCAGGTTGTCTTTGTAAACGTAACACCTGTGATCTTAATTGATTTTGTGCCATGAAGTAATTGATGGGTAGCTGAGGGTGATTCAGCTTCCATGGTAACCTGACCCAGTACTGATTATCTCTGTAGATAACTGAGTCTAGGTATTGTTTATAAGTCCAGTCATCATCTGGACTAGGTTGTTCAGGGACAATGCCGAGAGTTGCCAGGTCCCATAACTTATATACTGGGGGATCAAGCTCATCCTCGGAAATGTCTCTGAGTTGCAGTGGAGACTGTTCTCCTAGTCATGCAACCATTACTGTGTTGGCATGTTGGTGATCCACAGGTGCGGGTTGTTTTAGCCGTAATACTGGGCCTGTTAGTAAATAGCCACCTGCAGATGGTAACACGTTCATACCGTGGTAATCTTCCTTTCCTATGATAAACTTATGGTAGACATCTGATCCCATAAGGATTCCAATATCGGAAAGGTTGTCTGATGTAATGTTATCAGCCAAAGGAATTCCCTTTTCTTCTAGGAATTTGGCTGTTGTTCCTAGACCTTCTATATACAGGTCTGTTGGAAATCTATCTACTACTAGTGCTGGTACTTTTCGTACATAACCACCTAATCGTACTGTGGGTCGTACTACCCCGTAAGTTCGGGCTCCTGAGTTAGTCAGGAATCCTGCTATGTTTATCCGTGTCTCCTCTACAGGTGTAAGTTTCAGTTTATCTACCAACTCCTTGGATATAAAGGTCAGTTGGGACCCTTGATCAAATAATCCACGTACGGTGGCTTTATTCTTTCCATTTCTAATGATCAATCGTGCAGTAGGTAGAGCTGATTTATGGTTAGACCTGGTTGTGAAGACACTTATGTCAGGTAACACAGTACAAAGTTTTACTGATGCTGTAGCTCCTTCCTCCTCTTGTGGTTTGGGAGACTTTATACTTGTGTCCCCACAAAGTGCAGTATGGTGTTGACCCTTATGGCACTTAGTGCAGATGCGCATTGCTGTTGTGCAATTGTCGGGATGATGTTCCCTTATACACTTGCTACATCTATATAACTCCTTGAGTCGTTTTATGCGTGTTGCACGATCAGGGTAGCGTCTGCAATTGTACATGGAATGTGATTGCTCACAAAACACACATGGTTTCCAGACATTAACAGTATCTTGAGGAGTCACCGTCTTGGGTGATGCGTTGACTGTAGGTTTGGAAGGACCAACTGCATATGTTCCTACACTGCCCTGATTCCACTTTGTGGAGGGGGAAGATGTTTTAGCTTTGTTTGGAGCACTGTTTGTACTCTGTTGTTTACTATTAGTAGCAGATGTGGGTTTAGATGTTTTTTCCTCTGGATTAACTCTTTCTCGTTCTATGATGGTTTGTAAACCCTTTGTAATCTCATTTACAGTCAAGGATGACTTACCTACTAATACAAACAACTTATCCAGTATGTCCCTGGGTAATTTCCGTGTCATGTGGACTTGTATTATCCAGTCTGACTCATCCAGGTTCACTTTATTTTTAAGTGCCTTGAGTATGGACTCAAGCTCCAATCTGAAGGTTTGGAGTGAGACTGCAGTATTATTTGGAGGTTTAATGTCTAACAGTCTCTGTGTTAGAATTCTGATAGTCCTTTCAGGTTTAGCGTAATTATCTTTCAGGAGTTGCACTGCATTGTCATAATCATCATCTGTGTGATTTAGATTACAGACTACCTGATACGCTTCATCCTTCAAGACACTCTGTAAGTATGTAAACTTTGTTGTTTTTGGCACATTAGCATTAGAATCCACAGAATCGACAAATTTGCTCCAGAAACCGTCCCAACTCTCGTCTTCTCTTCCAGAAAAAGTTGGTAAACTAAGTGATGGCAATTTGACTTCTGGTGCTGTCTGTTTCTGGGAAGTTGTGGTTACAATATTTATATTGGCTTTATGGGCATGTATGATATCATCAAAGTATTGCAACTGTGTAAACATTGTATCTTCATAATCGGAATGTTCTTGTATAACATCTTGTAATGTTTCTCCACCAACACTGGTATTCTGTAGTAAAACTTGATATTCTTTCATTTGTTGCAACACACGGTCATATTTGTTCCGTGCAAGCCTAAGATAATTTTCCAATGCTACATAGTTAACTGGAGTTTGTTTACTTATGTCATCACATGTGCTAATCTGCCGTGATAAATGATCCCTCAATCCTGTGAGGGTTATTTGGACATTTTTGACAGTAGACATTTTGGAAGTACTTGTTAGTCGTATAGACTATATTTAAATATACACTGTAAAATCATACACACTATAATTTGAGTGGTAGACCTGTATCAATGCTGGTATCCGCAAGTTAGCCCATCATTATCACTCTTGGTTGGTACAGAGACACAGGTTAACACTCAAAGGTGAAATGATTATAGTTAAATTGTACTAATGTTATATTGATATCATATTGACAACACAACTCGGGTTGTCTTAAATACTGCATAAAAATATGTACTTGCTAGGTTGTAATATGTGTTCAACTCTAGACAAGTGTAAAATTCTTACCCTTACACCAGGTTAGCACCATAAATTAGACTAGGTTGCTGTACAACACCAGCCTAAAATGTTCTACCCTTGTGCAAGAATTAGTAGTAAATGATGTGGCATGCAGTAAATGTTACAGTAATGGCAATAATAATGCAATACAAAAAAACATATATAAGTAACTTATAAGTAAAGTAGCCTCTTATCAACCTCTTGTAATGAAATGAAAAAAGCACAATTGTTCCTTTGGTACTGTCAGAACAATAATAGTGCTTGTTGTAAGTTCTGTTTGCTATGAGATTGAAAAGTTAGGCTAGAAAATGCAAAAAATATAGCAGTGTCTTCCTGCTATAATGTGTGTAGGTAATATTGCACTATCACTATATGTATGTATAATATCTAGTTCAAAGAACTAAATATAATCCGGTTCCGTAGGACCAAACAATGTGGGGTAAAATTCCAGGCAGCTAATTTCTCTTTTTCAAATTGATTTAATAAAATAAAGTTATGTCTTATTTATTTTCTTAGTAAGTAAGTATTAATTAAGTGGACTGTATGTACTGGTAAACTGCCTGAAATCTTCTTACACACCATTGGGAGGGACAATTGGTAGCCTAAACCACTTTGTTATGGTTCCTTCTTAAACTACCAATTGTTTACCTTTAAAACTATTAATTCAGTTATTTCATTATAAGTAATTAATTATATCTACTGCTACTGCTATACTAAAATGTCTTAGCTGAGCCAGTAGAATGGGCCTAGTAAGGCGTGTAGGTGTAGCCTCAAGATGGGTGTGGCCCTGCCTCTTTGTGCCACGTAATGGCGGCTGGTGGGAAGGACAAGGCTTGGCAAACAAGTAGTTAATTATGTGTATGAACCAACTGTCTGCACAGATTCTTGAAGCTCCTCTCACAATTTACCTGTATGGGATGTAAGGAATTAATCAAAGTTCCCTAAACATATCAATTACAGGTATGACATGAACTGTGGGGGCTGTAATGGGGTACACGTACGGTGTTTTTGGGGATGTCCTACGACATAACCATCTACATATTTATATTAATCAGTGCACTTGAATAATAAACAATACTTGGTAGACGGATACTGTTGTTGTTGTGATGTTGTTAGGCTGTGTGGCTGGTGTTGACACGTAAATGGGGTGTCTAGCTGTTTACACCAGTTAAGACAGCGTGGTATGCTCATCCCATGTTTTGTTGTTATTGTAGACGCCTTCCTCTCCGGGGTGACGCTCTTATGCTCTGGTTCTTCACTCAAAAGTAATTTTACATTAACAAGGGAACCTAGCTACTATTTGATGTAAATAATTATATTCATTCTTAGTGATTACTTTTTTATTAACTTTAGATACTAAACTAATCTATTAACAATGTTTCATAATGTAAATATACGATGACTTCGATGACGTCACGGAGTCGATGACGTCACGGAGTCTCCCATTTTCCATCCTGAAGGGAGTATAGACTAGGGGAGACTGTGTTATTTGTGTGTGTGGTTGTGTGTGTGTGTCGGTTTCCCGACACAGCCCTAGACAGGGCCGACTGGGCTCCAGCCCTAGACAGGGCCGACTGGGCTCCAGCCCTAGACAGGGCCGACTGGGCTCCAGCCCTAGACAGGGCCGACTGGGCTCCAGCCCTAGACAGGGCCGACTGGGCTCCAGCCCTAGACAGGGCCGACTGGGCTCCAGCCCTAGACAGGGCCGACTGGGCTCCAGCCCTAGACAGGGCCGACTGGGCTCCAGCCCTAGACAGGGCCGACTGGGCTCCAGCCCTAGACAGGGCCGACTGGGCTCCAGCCCTAGACAGGGCCGACTGGGCTCCAGCCCTAGACAGGGCCGACTGGGCTCCAGCCCTAGACAGGGCCGACTGGGCTCCAGCCCTAGACAGGGCCGACTGGGCTCCAGCCCTAGACAGGGCCGACTGGGCTCCAGCCCTAGACAGGGCCGACTGGGCTCCAGCCCTAGACAGGGCCGACTGGGCTCCAGCCCTAGACAGGGTCGACTGCAACAATTTAGTAAATCTTAGTTTTGTTTCAGGTGAGGCTGCCACAGTGGGGCTGGATATTCTAGTGATGGTCTACAGTTAGTGGAACAAGACCTGAAAGTTTCCTTTTCCAAGTTTCTTCAGACTATATAAATGTTTGACAACTTTGCATACACCACTGATGTTATCCTGGTTATATGTGTGGTATTTGGTGACGCTTGTGGCTGATCGCAGTTGTAAGGTAGACATGAGGCCACTGATTGGTTATGGACTTTAATTACATTTATACTGTTGTTGTTGTTGTTATTGGGTTTGGGGCAGCTACCCTTCAGGGCCGTGTGCACCCCGTCGTTGGTGTGTGTCGAGGAAACATAAGTCGCCAGTTGGCAGGAAAACTGCCTCGCTTTACATCAGACACACATCCCACACACAGAACCATCTGGAAGACTATCTATCGACCACCCAGGGACACCAGACAATAGATGCATCAAGGCGTCCTGTGAACTGTGCTTAACATAACAAAGATAATTCATCCTGCTTCATCCCTGAAGACGAGCGGACGTCTAGACACCTGCTCGGCTTGGGGGCAGCCAGATCACGTTCCGTTATGCCAGTTTACCCATAGGGTGTTGACACTGTCGTCTGGCATTATTCAACGGTCAAGATTGTTACGACGCTTGGCGCACATATCGCCTGGGGTCACAGGAAAGATGATTCATTTTGAATGTTTTCTGGATGGTTCCTTGGGCGGGTAGACGGTGTCCGGCGCCATCTTGGCCGAGAGGTGCTGGGAGTAGGTGGATCTTGGTGGGCTCCTGGTGTGACCTCAGCCGTGATGGGCCACAGAGCCAGAGCCCACCACAGAGCCAGGGGCCCACCACAGAGCCAGGGCCCACCACAGAGTCAGGGCCCACCACAGAGCCAGGGCCCACCACAGAGCCCGGACACACCAGAGGTTCACAAAGACCAGCAAACTCCCGGCGCCTTAAGACCAAGCTGGCGCCAGACACCATTTCCTACCCGATGAGCCAACCGGAGAACTGAGAAAGAAACAAACCACTGTCAACGTGTAACACAGGGGGGGGGGGGTTCCATTCTGTTCTTCGTAATTCGTTCTCTACCTCTCTCTGCACCCGTATTCTACTTTAGCCCTCTCGACCAAGGGACCCCAAAACTGTTACTTGAGCCGACCCCACGCCACGTGGTCTTAAGACGATTGACCGACATAAGATTCTACAACCCATATGACGTGAAATAGACTTCTAGCAAAACTCTAGAATCGCCTTCGCTGCCACCACCAGACCAGTAACACTGAGCAATGATCAAGGTCTGGATCAATCATGCTAATCAATAAACTTTGGGGTTTGATCCCCACTAGTAATATATGACTTGGATATCCGTAAGTGTGGAATTAATTAACAATCAAAGGGAATAATGAATTCTGATTCGGTGTTAGAGTCGGCGCCCAACTCCACTCTGCCTCTCCGGCTACCCACGTGGCACGGGACCATCCACATAAATTATACAAAATGGAAATTAATAAAAAAGACCATTTAATAGCTAAATGGATTATTCAAAAACTAAAAATGTAAATCAATGCACTCCCTAACCTGAACACTTCCTACTTCGGCAATGAGTTGACCTATTCCCTATAACAACACTCTTACAGCAACTCTACCTTTTTGGCGACCAGCTAGATGTTAGTGCTAAGGTCCTGGGAAGAGGTGGAGTGGATACCTTCCCTGTGTTGCTCCGGATCCCACACTGTCCTTCCCACATGCTTCTCTACCCAGACGCCCAGCTCTGTATCCTTACGCTTGGCTTTACTACATTGCTCCTAGGTGTTTAAGATTAACAACTAATCTCTGTTGCACTGAATGATCCAGATTGGTTGAATTCTTTTAACTGACGTTAATTACACAAGCATCTAGGGAAGAGCTATTTCCGTTTACAAAATGGCTATTTGACCTTTGAGAAAATACCAAAAATATGGAGCTTTGGTGACCTTCGTGACCTAAGGTCGCCCAAATCCTTCCGCCTCCAAGTCTAGTCCCGCTAGTGACGTCACTGATGGTGACTTAACTCATTATTCTGGTACTATATTATTCTTGATACTATAACCAGGAATATTATACAATTTGAATGAACACTAATTTCTCTAGATAAGTGAATTCTGTAAAATAATTCATTATACGAAACTGTGAACAAAGGCGGCAATTATTTTCACCGTCAATCCCCACCACACGGGGGTCCAGCTTCCCATTCTCCCATGCGTAGATAAAACATTCTGGGTCATTCCTACAACAGCTAGTTTGTTACAAACGTGCCTGTGGCCCTAAGCTATCAGGGGCCCAACATATGGAAAAGTTGGCCGTGAGAGAGAAATGCCAGATGACAGTGTCGTGACCCAAAGGTCAATAATGGCATTCCATTTCCCGGCAGTTCCCAGGAGCAGCAGGTTTCTACTCCCCTTCATGGTTAAATTAGAAGTTGTTTACTTATAATTGTGCAAGATTAGCAGCGACCCAAGCGTGGCAGGCGTCTTGGTCTGTGTTTACATGGATGGCATATGCCACGCAGCGCAGGCAAATGGGTAGTATTGTTTGTTCTGACTTCTCTAACTTTGTCTTGTGTTTAACTAGGTATGGAGTCCAGGCTGGAGCTTCATACTCCAGGATTGGTCTGACATAAGTGGCATACAAGGTCCTCAACGATTTCTTACACAAGTTTCTAAAGGCAGTTCTTATGTTGGCCAGTCTAGCATATGCCGCTGATGATATCCTTTTAATGTGGGCCTCTGGGGACATGTTCGGTGTGATATCAACCCCCAAATCTTTCTCTCTATCTGACTCTTGCAGGATTTCACCTCCCAGAAGGTACCTTGTGTTCAGCCTTCTGCTCCCTTCGCCTAATTTCATTAATTTACTCTTTCCTGAGTTGAACTTTAGTAGCCATTTTCTAGACTATTCCTCCAGTTTGTCGAGGTCGTCCTGTAGTTTCTGTATATCTTCACCTGTCTTAATTATCCACATATCTTTATGTGATATCTTGATGTGTGTGTGTTTGTATTAGCACATTCATAATACATATATATATATATACAAACATAATTATACAATGCACACATTTTCACATACACAAAATCATTATTATTAGACAGTAATCATTGTATTTTAAACAACGATAAAAGTCTTCAATAAATTTAAAAGAAAACTATGAAAAATAGTTCAAATAACTTTGTTATTAACGAGCGTTCAATCTGAATCATTTGCAGATAACAAGCATCGTTCAGCGCCCGAGAATTGATGGTTCAATCGCTCCACAGAGCACCTGCAAATTGAAGCATTAGATATCCCTTCTCCTAATTACAGTAGGCGAGGATTAATTACCAATTACCGCCTGTAAATTCTTAAAGATTCGGTGATGTAATTAGGATTATGATCCAAGATTGTCTTTGTTGATTGTTTTGTTCTTGTTGTTATTGGTTATTTCTGTCCCATTTTTTGTCTTAGAAATAAAAATTATGTGTTTGTGGGGAACAAATTGGCAAAATGAACAAGGAAAGAGAAAGGAATCAAAATAACAATACACTTAGGGTACGTTACACTAACACTAGGAGTCTACAAACAAAATAAACGATTTAAATGCTCTTGTTTACATAGAAACAATATATATTATTGCACTTACTGAAACATGGATGAATGTAGAAAACAGACAACTATTAGCTGAATATCAAATAAATGGATTTAAACTATTTCACACAGATAGATATATTAGACGAGAAAGAGGAGTAGCCATATATGTTAGGGAAAATTTGAAATGTAGTCTCAAAGAGGAAATCAAAACTGAGCCACACACAAACTATTTGGTTAGAATTAAACGAAAAAGCTAGAAATCTTATAATTGGAGTTATATACAGACCACCAAACTTAGACAAAATTGAAGCAAAGCATCTATGGGATGAAATATCTAGAGCATCTAGGTCTAACAGTATTTGTGTCATGGGTGACTTTAATGGAATAAACTGGAGAGCCAAAACAGGGAATAACGAAGCAGAAGATTTTTTAGAATTAATTGATTGCTTTCTTAAGCAACACATTAAGGAACTAATGCAGGAAAATAATTTTTTAGACTTGGTGTTAACTAACAGGGAAACACAAATTAATGACATCGAAATAGAGAGTGAGCTTGGGAACAGTGATCACAAAGAAATTAGATTATCATAGAATGGAATAGATTTGTAGGAGAAAATTCTGTTAAAGTTCCAGATTTTCGAAAAGCTGATTTTAATGGCCTAAGAAAGTTTTCGGGTGAAAAGAAGATTGAAAAGTCCTGGGTATTTGGGGTGGGCCGGTCTTGGAGCTAGAAGTGAACCCAACGGTGGGTGATGTAAAAAGGGATTTCGATGTTGACTCAAAATATAACTTATTTAAAAATATTCTAAGCAAAGCACAGGAACATAGTATACCGTACAAATTGAATAGATCGAATAATAATGACCTAAAATGGATAACAAAGGATCTGAAGAACCTTACAGGTAGAGAGAGACCTTGGTACAAAAGGATTAAAAATGGGGAAGTCGGTTTAGAACAAGAATTCATCCAACTGATTAGAAATGTTAAAAAATGGATAAGTAGGGCAAAATAAAACTTTGAAATTCGCATAGCAGGGTAAGCAAAGATAAATCCTAAAGTTTTTTTTTTCAGTTATATCGAACAAACATTAGGGAAAGGATCGTTCCAATAAAAATTGAGACAGGTCAGATAACTGATAATGACGAAGAGACGAGTAGTATTTTTAATAAATATTTTATCTCTGTATTTTCTAGAGAGAACTTAACAATATGCCTTCAGCCAAACAAGTCAATGTGGGAGGGGAAGAGGACAGGTTGACTAGTTTAGCAGTTACCAGGGAGGATGTTATTAAACAAATAGTGAAACTCAATCCAAACTGTGGGAACCGACCTGTGAGATTTATATTTATTTAATTTATATGAATATATATAGAATTTATATTTACGTTAATTTATATACTTCGATAGCAATTTGTATAATGATAAGTGGACTGTATTTCTGCAATAATCTCTTAATCTCACAAATCGATCCTCTACACATTAGGGGGGGTTTATTAGTTTATATATATATGCAGCCAATCAAACTACAGTATTAACTACATACATTGAAAAGGTTCCTTATCTTATAGTACAGCAGGTTAGTCCACCAAGTATAACTAGGGTGTAGACACCAAATTATCCTCTTTGAGGTAGCTTCCATATCACCCAGTAACTGGTGCACAAAATCTTCCTTCCTCGACTTGACCTGTCAAAAGTGCGCTAGCTGTGAAGCCAGATACCTATATATGACAAGCTATATCAGAGAAAACTGTACATGGAACATTGAAGACCTGGCTTAATTACCTTTAGTTTGAGGCTTCCACGTGATCTAACCGGGTCACCCTATATCCTGACATTAATGGCCATAAATGAATGATAAACGGGTTTCGGATAGACACTTAACTTGAATTTGTAGACAGCGTGTTGACAATGGTACACCTTTGGTTTCCATAACACTACGTCCAAGTAAATTTAACAGGAGCCGAATTTGCTCCCGTGTGAGCCTCTGGTCTCGTATAAACTATGGCTGCATCTAACACTCCATACTATTGACGTTACTGGCCGACATTGTCCAGAATGATAGGAGCCAAATTTGCTCCACACGTCTCGGTGACACAACAATGGCTCCCTCCTTCCTCCTCTGACGCCTGGCTTACATTGTCCACATTTCAGAAAGTGATAGAAGGGTCACATTTACTCTACTTTAATATTGATAATTAAGTTAATTTATATAAGATGTTTTTATGATGGTGAAGTCCAAAGACTAATGTATTTAAGAATAATTCCCACCATAATAGGTGGTGATTTATAATAGTATGTGGTGATGATATCCCGTTTTCTATAGACGGTAATTCCACTACAAGTTACGTTTTCTATGGGTAACTTGTTTATACAATACAGCTATTATCTGTATGATTATTAAATGGTGTCGGATTTTCCGACATAATTCCCCAGGGGCTGCTCACGGGTCGAAGTCCTATTTAGAACAGACGAACACCGATACTCCTCCTTCGAATTATTTGATTAATTTGATGTTAGTAGTTAGTAATCACACATTTGTGTGTCTGTTCGTACAGGACGGATGTCCCGTACTAGAGTTGCAGGGGTTAGAAGTCTAATGCGATTTCATTTCCCTGTTAACTCTTGAAAGGCTAATATTCAAGCCTTATTACATATTATTTAACCCAGAAGACTGAATGTGATCAAGTACTACAGTCAAGTATGATTCAGGGACTGCAGTGAGATCAGTGACATAGATATAACTTGAAGTTTGTTCAGGTAACTGGTCACTGATATATAAACACTGAGGCCCATGGAATACATCTTGATTAAATAATAAATGTATCAAATCAGTCATCAGATTTATTGGGGTTTAATTTAGTTAATTGATTCAGAAGATTGAATAGCTCATCATTAAAGTAAAGTATGGTTCTGAGACTGCAGTGGGTTCAGTGACATTGGTCGCAGTGACTTGTAGCTGTTTTAGGCTACTGTTCACTGATTTGCCACTGAGGCCTCATGAACTCATCTTCAGCTTCAAATGATGATACTAACATCAACCTCTGTTGGTATAGTCAGCTGTAATCTCCTTAGTATAATGCTACTGGAGAAATATAATCAGCTGACAAATTTAGATTTCTATTGGTATTGTTTATCTGCAGGCATAGGTCTCCTCAGGCTTGATACTGGGCCTGAGAGTAATTTACCTCCTGCAGAGTTTAACATGGTTATGCCCTGATATTTAGTAGGGCTACCAATGAATTGATGGTAGTAGTCTGTCCCCACAAGGACAGCCATTTGGCATTTGATTTGCTCAAATTTACCTGCAGCTGCTTGATAATAGCTTTCCAGGTCAGCATAATCAACTTGAGATTGTTGTGACAAATCTTCACATTTCTTGATCTGTCTTGTTAAGTGGCCTTTAAGACCTGCAAGGGTTCTTTTCATTCTCCCTGCATTATCCATACTGGCTAGTTGGTGAAGCCTTGTGGGGCTTGTACTTGGGCTGCTCATAATACTGAACAAGCACTGATGGTAGCCTAGGGTAAATTCTGCACTCACTAGGCAATAATCCTACCTCTACTAGAGGTTAGCACTTAAAATTAATACACATTATATATATACAATCATACACACTAATGATTTGAGTGATAAACCAGTGTCACTGGAAGTACCTTTAGGTTAGCTCTTCTATATCACCCTAGGATGGAATTGACACTAATTAATCACTCAAAGGTGTAATGATCATAAGTAAATTATATATACAACTCAATTCGAGTTGATAAAAATTACACCCAAAATAGGGTCTGCACCATTCATTAATGGTGTTAGGTTATTCAATATAGTACAACTGACTATGGTAATAATGGGACTAGGAAGAACAATAATAGTTCAACTAGTCATATCCTACCCTGTTGTGGGTTGGCAATTAGTAAATATTATACTGTGATCACTAGTGCAATATATATTAAATAATTCTCTATTTTGGAGAAATAATATACACAATTATTGATAATAGCCTCTTAATTAGCCTCTATGAAACTTCTAATATTATCAAGAAGTATTAAATATTATTAGTGACCTCGCGAAATAAAGTCCACAAAATTCGTAGATAATCTCTCGCGAAATGTAACACCACGAAATCCGTGAACAATATCGCGAAGACACAGTCACTAATTTGGCTGGCTTCTATATTAGCGCTGTCATTTCACGAAATAACACGCCACCAAATATCTGTGGGTGTGCATGAAACCGCTGACGAAGCTGAACTCGGCTGAGGGAGGCTCCTGAGCTCCCTCGAGGCTACGCTGCCGTCTTGACTGCTGGCTTTGTTTAAATAACACTGCACTAGTATATTTAATGAATCCACTGGTTAACTGGTTCATCCGGTACTAAGATGACCAAATGTGGGTTCAAAGGATCAAATAATCCGTCATCCGGTTCGAAGATGACCAAATAATGTGGGAACCGACCTGTGAGATTTATATTTATTTAATTTATATGAATATATATAGAATTTATATTTACGTTAATTTATATACTTCGATAGCAATTTGTATAATGATAAGTGGACTGTATTTCTGCAATAATCTCTTAATCTCACAAATCGATCCTCTGCACATTAGGGGGGGTTTATTAGTTTATATATATATGCAGCCAATCAAACTACAGTATTAACTACATACATTGAAAAGGTTCCTTATCTTATAGTACAGCAGGTTAGTCCACCAGGTATAACTAGGGTGTAGACACCAAATTATCCTCTTTGAGGTAGCTTCCATATCACCCAGTAACTGGTGCACAAAATCTTCCTTCCTCGACTTGACCTGTCAAAAGTGCGCTAGCTGTGAAGCCAGATACCTATATATGACAAGCTATATCAGAGAAAACTGTACATGGAACATTGAAGACCTGGCTTAATTACCTTTAGTTTGAGGCTTCCACGTGATCTAACCAGATCACCCTATATCCTGACATTAATGGCCATAAATGAATGATAAACGGGTTTCGGATAGACACTTAACTTGAATTTGTAGACAGCGTGTTGACAATGGTACACCTTTGGTTTCCATAACACTACGTCCAAGTAAATTTAACAGGAGCCGAATTTGCTCCCGTGTGAGCCTCTGGTCTCGTATAAACTATGGCTGCATCTAACACTCCATACTATTGACGTTACTGGCCGACATTGTCCAGAATGATAGGAGCCAAATTTGCTCCACACGTCTCGGAGGTGACACAACAATGGCTCCCTCCTTCCTCCTCTGACGCCTGGCTTACATTGTCCACATTTCAGAAAGTGATAGAAGGGTCACATTTACTCTACTTTAATATTGATAATTAAGTTAATTTATATAAGATGTTTTTATGATGGTAAAGTCCAAAGACTAATGTATTTAAGAATAATTCCCACCATAATAGGTGGTGATTTATAATAGTATGTGGTGATGATATCCCGTTTTCTATAGACGGTAATTCCACTACAAGTTACGTTTTCTATGGGTAACTTGTTTATACAATACAGCTATTATCTGTATGATTATTAAATGGTGTCGGATTTTCCGACACAAACAAATCTCCAGGGCCAGACGAAGTGTTTGCCAGGGTGCTTAAGGAATGCAAAGAGGAGCTTTGCAAGCCACTGTCTACCATATTTAATAAATCACTAGTCAGGCATAGTGCTAGAGTCGTGAAGGTTACTAATGTAATACCAGTTTTTAAGAAAGGAGATAGATCACTTGTGTCAAGATATCGAACAATTTGCCTAGCGTCTCTTATGGGGAAGTTACTTGAATCGATAATTGCAAATACTATTCGTCTTCATCTTGAAAAACATCAATGTTTCACAACTTTGGTTTACAAATTGCCGTTCATTTTTAACAAATCTGCTCATTTTATTCCAACCTAGTTGAAGCAGTTAATAGTGGTAAAGTTTGTGATGTTGTGTACCAAGACTTTCGCAAAGCTCTTGATACAGGGCCACATGAAAGACTGATTAAAAAGATAAAGGCCCAAGGTAATGGGGATGCTATATTAAGTTGGATTAGGGCATGGCTGTATCAAAAGAAACAAAGAGTTAGTATATATAGGGTTAAGTCAGAGTGGCAAAATGTTGTAGGTGGAGTACCTCAAAGGCTCTGTTTTGTGACCTCTGTTACTCATAATATATATATAGATGATTTAGATTCAGGTTTGAGCAGCAATATTTGCAAATTTGCAGATGATACAAAAATCGGTAGGGAAATTAACACGGAAGAAGATTCACTATCATTTCAAGTTGATCTAAATAGGGTTTTGAAATAGTCAAAAGACTAGCAGATGCAGTTTAATGCTGATAAATGTAAAGTTCTGAGGCTAGGTAATGATCATAGGGTTACAAGATACGAGCTAGATGTGTTGAGATTGCGAAGTTGAATTGCGAAAGTTACCATATGAGGCAGCTCCTATTTATAACCACCCAATCCCACTCATATTTGTCCAACCCATGTTTGAAACAATCGAGACCCCACCTCCTCCACGCCACGCGGCAATGGGTTCCACAGATCAACAACCCTGTTACTGAACCAGTATTTACTCAAGTCTTTCTAAATCTAAACTTATCCAATTTATACACATTGTTTCGTGTTATGTCTTGTGTTAATACTTTCAATAACCTATTAATATCCCCCCTTTGTTATGTCCATTCATCCGCTTGTAAACCTCTATCATGTCACCTCTAACTCTTCACCTTTCCATTTAATGCAATTTAAGCTTTGTTAATCTTTCTTCACATGACAGGTTTCTAATTTGGGGAATTAACTTTGTCATCCTACGTTGGACACATTCAAGTGAATTTATATCCATTCTATAGTACAGCGACCAAAACTGAACTGCATAATCTAAATGGGGCCTAACCAGAGCAAGACATAGCTGAAGACAACACCAGGTGTTTTGTTACTAACGCTTCGATTAATAAATCCCAGTGTCCTATTTGCCTTATTACGAACATTCATGCATTGATCTTTTGGTTTTAAATTCTTACTTATAACTCCCAGATCCCTTTCGCAATCTCAGTACCATCTAGCTCGTATCTTGTAATTCTATCATCATTATCTAGCCTCAAAACTTTACATTTATCAGCATTAAACTGCATCTGCTAATCTTTTGACCATTTCAAAACCTTATTTAGATCGACTTGAAGTGATACCGAGTCTTGTTCCGTGCTTATTTCCCAACCAATTTTTGTATGATCGGCAAATTTGCAAATGTTGCTAATCAAACCTGAATCTAAATCATTTATATATATATTATAAACAACAGAGGTCCCAGTACAGAGCCTTGAGGCACTCCATTTACAATATTTTGCCACTCTGACTTAACACCATTTATACGAACTCTTTGTTTCCTTTGGTATAGCCATGCCCTAATCCAACTTTATATAGCATCCCCAATACCATGAGCCTCTATCTTTTTAATCAGTCTTTCATGTGGCACTGTATCAAAAGCTTTGCTAAAGTCAAGGTACACAACATCGCAAACCTTACCACTATCAACTGCCTCAACTATGCTGGAATAAAATAATAGCAAATTTGTTAAACATGAACGGCCATTTGTAAAACCATGTTGCGAGTCATTTATTAATTTATGTTTTTCAAGATGAAGACGAATTGTATTTACAATTATCGATTCAGTTAACTTTCCCACAATAGACGCTAGGCTAATTGGCCGATAGTTTGATGCGAATGATCTATCTCTTTTCTTAAAAATTGGTACCACATTAGCAACCTTCCATGACCCTGGCACTCTGCCTGACTCTACTGATTTATTAAATATGGTAAGTAATTAATTATCAAAAGAAGGCACCAAACCGGGAAGGCTATGTAGCACCTTCAAATGCGCAAAATAATCAGAGGGCGCTAAATATCACCAAGGATGCCAATACGAGAACAAAAACGCATAAGGCGAACGATATCAAAAGTATCCAAGTCACCAAGAATTCTATTGAGGGACAGGTGACCGCGAGGGGCGGTCGGAAAGCAAGACACACGATCGTCCTGGAAGTCAGGACATTCAAGAAGGACATGCACGACTGTAAGAGGGACAATGAAACTAGAACAATAAGGAGCAGGGCGGCGCTCCATGAAGTGACCATGGGTTAAGCGAGTATGGCCAATACGCAACCTCGCCAGAGCTGTTTCCCACCGCCGGTTACTGTGGAAGGAGGACGGCCACGAGGAAACACAACATTTAAGAGTACGTAGCTTGTTACCAGTAACAGACAACCAAGAAGCCTGCCAACGGGTAAGGACTGAGGAATGGATAACCGGGTAAAAGTTGGAATACGGAATGCCTTTACGAGAGATGGGACAAGAGCGGACAGCTTCCTTGGCAGCAGCATCCGCACGCTCATTTAAAGACACACCAATATGGCTGGGAACCCAACAAAACTCAACCAACTTAAATTTACTGTGAACAAGAAACAGCCAATGCTGGATCTCGACAACTACTGTGAGATTTTTTTCTACGCCTACCTCCCTTAGGAGGTGGACTACAAGTTTAAATTCTGCTCATGGCAGTTAAGCATGAGTCCAATAGAAAAAGGAAAAGCGGGAGCAAACCGCCAGGCCTCCACCACCAAGGGTGAAAACCTGTCCACAATAGGCCGCTGGCTCCTCCTAGTTAAACAGAACGTTAAAACTAATAAAGGGTAACCGTCGGGTTCTCACAATCAAATATTTACATTTGATGTGGCGCTATGAATTGGAATTCGAATTCCCAAGAACAGCCGCCTTATCAAGATCACATCAACATTTAATAATATGCAGAAATATGGTGGAATAATATGGTTGAAGGGTTGACATCAAAGACCGTTTTCTATAACATAACAATTTATTAATAACAAGAGACTAACTACTACATTACCGAGTTTACGTTACGTTAATGTCCATCCAGTGGCACGATAACAAACAGCCAAATAGCAACCCTTGCTGTGAGGCTGCATACTGAACTAACCTGAACACAGGTGTGCCCACTGATGACGCAATATTGCAAAACCAAGAAAAATATCACAGACTAAGTTACACCACAGCGAATGGTTACGTTATTGTACATCAAGTGGCATTTGCAACACAGCTATTCAATAGCCCCTCGAGAAGTGACAGCAGGCTCCATCTTGCTGACACTTCGGGCTGACAACATAAACTAACTGAACAAATGAAGGATATCCACTGAAGACACAAGCATGCAATCAAGAGTGTCTCGGTTTCCCTGACAGCTACTATAATCACAAACTTAGGGGTCCTCCTGCCCCCCAGGAGAGACCCATGTAACTAGCCGGGTAGTCCAACAGTGACCCCCCCTATCACAACCCAGTGTGAACACTCTTTGCAACTCCCTACAAGGAGTTGCACTGTTGTAAACAGTAACAAAGACAGGCAAGGCGGGATTCTGGGACACAGCTCCACAGATCCCTAGATTACTCTACTCTCGTCACTAGACGACAACCAAAAGCAATTGCCTTAAGTGATTAATTACGTTAATTGACTGATCGCAACAGTCAGCAACAAAGTACTACGGTAATCACAAACAATTGTCTCACACTAGACAACAACATGATGATACTCTACGTTAATCTTTAACACTTGTCTCTCTTGTTAACAATAACTCAAACTTATATTACATCACACTTGACTCCTTACAAGTATTCAGTGAGTAATTCTCAATTAAGGTCAAACGGACCACTAATTACATCCCCATTGAGTTACGTTAACTAAGCCTACCCTAACTTGGTAGCTTCTCAACAGTCTGTCAAAAAATTACTAGCGAGTGTTAATTACCCTAATTAATTCTGAGCAATTAATTAACTGTCACCAGGACCGATAATTAATCATCCATAAATACGTCTCACTCCGCACTGCCTAAGCAGGTCTCATCAAACACTGAATTCACGGGAAAGGAGTTAATTACCCCTAATTAACAAGATGTGCTACTAATCCACTGTCCTCAGACAGGATATAACTGATACAACGATATATGCTAGCTCCATGACCTCGCTTTACCGAGTCATCGGAGCTCTCCGATGTTAATTACTCCAGCAATTAACCTGAGCCACTAATTGCTATACCCCTGAAAGGTAATTAGTCTCGAGCAAATTACGTTAACACAAATACTGACAGACTGACAGATCCTCTCCCACTACGTGAATTCATGATGAGATGGCTAATTACATAATTAGCTAGTGGTCAATTAGTTGTCACACAGACAATTAATTGCTCCCAAGACGTATCTCACTCAAGCTCAACACTGTTCTCTCTTAACAGCCCTCACTCACTCCACAATACTTAGTGTGCACCCCTTATCCAGTTAATTACCCCTTACTTAATTAACTCACTGAATCCTTAAGTCCTCAACACAACTTAAAGAAACAAAGTAACCCCAGCATTACATAGGTCACACTACAATGGCATGCAACATCATAAATGCACTGCCCACATATGGTTGCGGCTACTGCAACTCGCTAATTACTGTGCCCACACAATGGCACACGGTTGTGCAACACACAAGAGTATACCATTATTACTGCCCCCCCCTTATCTTGCACCCGTTGCAAAGGACTACTGTGAACACACACTTACCTCAGCAAGGCAATTAACCCATCAATTGCCTGCTCTCATTAAGCACTGTGAATTCCCCTGAATAATCCTAGAGGTCCCTTAAACCCTCAGCACAGTTCCTGGGGCAATAATATCGTATAAACTGATAACAACACTGCACAAACCTGCAACATAATGATGCCGTCAGCATACCCCACATGCTAATGACATCATTAGGCAATCAGTCAGCAATCACATCTACTAACTCGCCACACAACACAGTACATAAAGCATGCAAATGAACACATAGGAATGGCATTCACATAATCAATGAAAATTATATCATCAGGTAAATGTAACTAACTACACAGACCTCAGGGCCCCCACTGACATCCCTGCAACCTGGCCTGCCTACCTCTAATGATTATAATTTTACGGTACTCTATGGCATTAATCCAGTCTGAACGATTATATAGAAGCGACAGGCTGGATCACTTATATACAATACAATACAATACAATACAATTTTATTTAGGTAAGGTACATACATACAATAAATATTTACAAGGATTGTTTAACTTATAGGTATAGCTAGTACATACAATGCCTAAAGCCACTATTACGCAAAGCGTTTCGGGCATATGGTAAATCTCTCTACACTGACCGGTTACATACTCTAGTCAGTCTACTATATATATACATTATGATACTACAGTGTGGTCCCGTGTATAACATCTATCTCCAGGTACCGCCCTATCAATCACCTGGACCCTACTGACAGCTGTCACTCAGCTGCTTCTCTAGCCTGGCGAGGCTCTGAGACAACTCTTACCAGGAATTTCCACCGGTACTCTCACACTGTACACGATGATAATAGTAATCATGTCTTTCCTTATTTTTTTTCTCATTTCCCAGGTCACTACCACTCTAGCTGTCAACACTTAGCTTGCTTGCTCCTCATGCATCGACAAGATGTGGCCCTAGGCTGTCCCAGGAAAGTGGCCAAGGCATGTGGCCACCGCGTGGCCCACAGCGCCCCTCCCGAGCTGAGAGGGGGGGGGTGGTGGTAGCCGGCGCTCGGGCAGGCGGGTGAGTAGCCGCGCGCAGGCCGAGCCGGGCCGAGCGGCTGGGTTGCCTGGGGGTGGCCACGGGTAGCGCATGATGTCATAGCACCCCACCCGGCTGAGCTGGTGCGCGGGGTGGGGTGGGGTTGGGCCGCGCTGGTGGCCTGGGTGGGTGGCCCCCCCCGAGCAGCTGGCCAAGGTGGGTGGCCGCGGGTGGCCACGGGCGGCCTGGGTGCCTCGGGCTGGCAGGCTGCCGCCCACAGGCGTTCACACGCAGATGGGGAATCACTAACAACCCCATCAAACCAGAGCCTGCCTTGCTCTACACTGGGGTGACAATGGCCGGCGGCGTCCCCACACTGACGCAGCCTGGTGGAATTCAAAGTCCAACATGGGCCTGTAATCACACCACAATTACACTAGGAGGCCCTGCTCGATTCCACTAATTGCCCAACAACACTAGACAGGTTATCCAAACCACCTGTTACACCATGAGGCTCTGCCAGCTGCCTCATGGGTGAACACTGTCAACCGTCTCTTTAGCTTTTTACTGTTCCTTCCGTAAATCCTTGGCTCCAATTCACCCAATTGGGCCTCGACACAACCCCTGCTGGCAGGAGTGCCATATTCGACGAGTAATTTGGACGACAGAAGCGATTAACGTGGGGTGGAGGTTGACGGCATGCCACCTCCACCAGACACTTCTTCCTCCGCTTGCCGCCCAATTCAAACTGACTCCCTGGCGGGCAGGGAAACTCAAATGCCCATACCTCCTCCCTACTTTGTCTTGACCAATCAGCCCAAAGCCGGCACGGCTCCCTCATACCGCTCCCAATCACAGCTCTTCGCGCCAAAACTCGGCTTGGAGCACACATGCCTAAACCAATCACAGGCTCACTCACCCTCGAGCATCCCGTGACGTCACAAGGAGGGGGAGGCCAAAAAGACAGTGGCGTGATGTCTCCCATGTTGGGGGGGGGGGCAACGTTCACTCCACTCTCCCCCCCCCCCCACCTCTAACGGTTTTAGTCAAGTACCTCCTCATCCTATTTCACAAACAGAAAAATTTCAGTAATTCTCTCTACAGAGCAATCACAGACTTCTGACTACTCCCAAATGATAAGTATATGATAGTTTGAAAGCTTCTGTTTCTAGAGTGACTAGCCTAATCTAGAAACTAGGAAAACTAGCTGAGGGAATCTAGATCCCTCACATACTGGATGAACCGGATTAAAGGACCCAAGAGCCTTGAGGGCACTACGAGACTCAACAACAACTAAAAAGGAAGACTGACAACGAGAAAGCAGGAGACGAAGAGCATAGAGAATAGCATAAAGTTCCGCTGTAAAGATGCTAGTCTCCAGAGGTAAGCGACACATATAAGTGCGATCAGGAAAAACAGAGTAGCCAACACCATCCGCCGACTTTGACCCATAGGTGAAGACAGAAACGGAGCGGGAGTGAGAAGAAAAGTGCTCAAGGAAAAGGTGTTTTAGAACCGTAGGAGGGGTAAAGGCTTTAGTGATACGGGTCAAGGAAGTACAAAACCGCGGAAGAGTGACTCTCCATGGGGGCAAAAAAGGAACAACACGAGGAGAAACATTAGAAATACGAACGGAAAGAGAATCCTGGAGGCGAGATAACCGGACAGAAAGAGGGAGGTGGTGAAGAGGAACAGGAACCGCAGGAGAGGTAAAAGTTAAAGCACGACAGAGGCGAGAGGAAGGATGTTGTAAGGACCGCGCAAGATAGCGAAGACAGTAGCGATCACGGCGGTCCTGGAGAGACAGGAAGCCAGTGTCAACATACAAGCTAAGGACGGGAGTCGAACGAAAGGCACCAGAACTGAGGCGCAACCCAGTATGGTGCAAAGCATCAAGACGGCGAAGAGTAGAAGGAGAAGCAGACGAGTAAGCAGGGCAACCAAAATCGAGCTTAGACAGGACGAGAGAGGAATGTAAAGCAAGGAGTGCGCGCCTATCTGCCCCCCAAGAAGTATGGGACAACACCTGAAGGAGGGTAAGGGCCTTAGAGCACTCAACACGGAGGTAAGAGATATGGGGAGACCAAGACAAATGAGTGTCAAGGCATAACCCCAAAAGCTTCGCGGAATCTTTGTATTCAAGGGGATGACCATAAAGTGACAAAGAGGGACGAAGAACTACCCGTTTCCGCGTAAAAGTCATGGCATAAGTCTTAGAAGTAGAGAACTTGAAGCCACGATCGGTGGCCCAAGACGACATGGCATCAATTGCAAGTTGAAGCCGGCGCTGAAGGAGAGGCGAATCATCACCCTGACAGCAAATGGTAAGATCATCGACATAGAGAGCGGAGAAGACACCAGAAGGAAGAGAGGAAAGAAGACCATTGAGGGCAACCAGAAAAAGAGTAGTGCTCAGAACACTACCCTGGGGCACACCTTCGTATTGCCGAAAAGAGGCAGAGAGAGCGGTACCAAGGCGCACCCAAAAGGAACGATGAGAGAGGAAGCTGAGGAGAAAGAGGCAGATGACCACGAAGGCCAAAAGAATGAAGTTGAGATAGAATATGATATCGTCAAGTGGTGTCGTAAGCCTTTTCCAGGTCAAAAAGGACGGCAACAACGGAGGTCTTCACAGCAAAAGCAGTACGAATATAGACCTCCAAGTTCACCAGGACATCTGTCGTGATGCGGCACTTGCAGAAACCAAATTGAGAAGGTGAGAGGAGGTGATGGTGTTCCAGGAACCACATCAGACGAACGTTAACCATATGTTCAAAGAGTTTGCAGACACAACTTGTGAGAGCAATAGGGCGAAAGTCCTTAGAGGAAGTACCCAGAGAAGTACCCAGAGACCCCGGTTTGCAAACAGGGAGGACAACGGCATCGAGCCAGTCCTCAGGGACTGACGACGACTCCCAGATCCGATTATATAGACTCAGTAAATATTGAGACGTGCATGGAGGGAGATGGCGAAGCACCTCATAATGAATACCGTCGGAGCCCGCCGCCGTAGAACCGCAGAGGGTCAGGGCAGAACGAAGTTCATAGAGAGAGAAGGGATCATTATAGGGAAGCTGAAGATGAGTGCAGAAATCTAAAGGACGAGATTCAAGGACAGGTTTACGAAGAAGAAAAGATTGGGGAAGATGAAGACCAGAGCTAACAGAAGAAAAGTGGGAACCCAGTACGGAAGCGACCTGCAACGGGTCCGCCACAAGAGTATCATGGAGGTGAAGGACCGGTGAAACATCGGGAACGAACTTACCCGCTATCTTGCGGATACGCTTTCAGATCTGGGCCAGAGAAGTTTTGGACGTAATTGTCGAGACATAAGATGCCCAACATTCACGTTTAGCCGTACGGATGGCCCTATGGGCCACCGCACTCGCTTTCCGAAAGAAAAGAATCGGTCGTCTGCCTACGGCGGTGCCTCTTCCAGGCTGCACGCTTACAGCGGACAGCCCGAGCACAGCCCGCATTCCACCAGGGAACGCACTTCCGTGGACCCCGAGAGGAAGAGCAAGGGATAGAGCGGAGGGCAGCGTTGAAGACAGTGTCATGAAAAAGGAGGAGAGCACGAGAGAGAGGCAGAAAGGAGAGGTCAGAGAGAGTAGCACTGAGGGTAAATAGGGTCCAGTCCGCCATAGCAAACTGCCACCTAGGGAAAGAGAGGGAAGGGCGAAAAGAGAAAAAGGAAACAAGGATGGGGAAATGATCACTTCCATGGAGGTCATCAAGAACCTGCCACGTGAAATCTAAGTAAAGAGAAGAAGAGCAGAGAGAAAGATCAAGACAAGAAAGGGTGCGAGTCCGAGAGTCCAAATGAGTGGGCTCACCAGAATTCAGAAGAGACAGGGAAGAAGAGAGGAGAAACGGCTCAAGAAGGCGACCCCGGGTATTCGTTAGAACGTCACCCCAAAGGGAATGACGACAATTGAAGTCACCCAGCAGGAGCACAGGCTCCGGAAAGGAGTCAAGGAGGTGTTTCAAATCAGGAAGAGAAAGCGGGACACTTGGGGGGAGATAAATGGAACAAACTGTGTACCATTTCCCCACAAAGATACGAGCAGCAGAACAATGGAGAGGCGAAGGAAAAAGTAAAGGAACAAAGGGAACATCAGCACGAATCAAGAGAGCAGAAGAATTAGAAGCCCCCAGCAATGGCTGGGGGGGGGGGGGGAAGAGAGAAAGGAATAGCAACGAAAACGACCAGGACGAGCACCAAGCATCGGCTCCTGGAGACAGACACAAAGGGGCAAAAACCGCGAAATCAGAAGTTGGAGTTCAAGGAAATTGGCGTAATAACCTCGAACGTTCCACTGAAGAATGGACATCGACGAGAAGAGAAAGGACAACAACAGAGAACAAGGAAGAAACAAAGGCGAAAGAGCAACAGAGCACGTTAAAGAATATCAGGGTCAGCAAAGTCAGGGTTAGGGGGCATGGGTATTCTGAGCAAAGACGGAGGGAAGGAAACGGGAGAACAGATCAGAGGTGGGCGGGCGGGGTCCGGAGGAGGAGGAAGAGGAGGAGACAACGGAGAGGAGCAGTCAAGGACAGCAGGAGGAAGAGGGGGGGGTAGAAAGAGGGGAGCGAACCTCAGCAAGGGCAGCAACCGAGAGGGAAGCGGGGGCTAAAGAAACCTCCATAGCAGGAACAGGGGGCGCAACCACCGAAATGGGAGGGGAAGGAGCGAGAGAGGCAGAAGTAGGGGCCGAGGAAGAAAGCGAAACCTTCTTACCCGCTGGGGAGAAGGAAGGAGAGGAGCCAGGCTTACGCTTCTGACTTAAAGAGACAGGTGTCCCAGCAACCACGTACTGGGCAACGGATTCTAGCGTCTCAACAGGAGAAGCTGAACGAGAGCACACATGACGGCCGTTTGGAGAGCGATGGACATCAGCCCGCACTGACAGGCGGCGGGGAGAGTCAAGAGACGGAGGGGAAGGATGGGAAGGAGGAATGGCGGGAGACGAGGAAGAAGACACAGGAGACACGACAGACCGGGTAGAAAGAAGGGGAACCCCAGACAGAGGACCAGGAGGCGAATCTTTCAGGAGAGAACCCAAAGAAACAGAGGAGGGGGGCAGTGGGCATATCAGGGTCCAAGGCCCGGAAACGGTTGTGAGTCTGAGGAAGGCGGGAAGGACGAGGAGAGGAAGAGCGCATCACGCGAGCATAAGAGATATTAGCATAAGGCAGGAGCCGGCGAACCTGGCGTCTCGCCTCAGGAAAAGATAAACGCTCCCGGTGCTTCAAGTTGAGGACAGCTGCCTCAAGCTTGTAATGGACACACGCATGGGAGAAGGTAGGATGGGCCTCACCGCAGTTGAGGCAACGAGCCTGGGGAGAAGTGCACTCCGCTTAGAGTGACCTTCGCCACCACACAAAGGACAGAGAGAAACAGTCCCAGAGCAGCGGAGGGCACCATGCCCAAACCTCCAGCACTTGTTACAGAGCCGAGGAGAAGGAATGTACTCCTGGACAGAGCACCTGGCAGCATCAAGAATGACAGAGGGCGGAAGGGTCCTACCATCAAAGGCAATCTTCACAACCCGGAGGGGTTGACGGCTACTACCACGAGGGGGACGAGTAAACGTGTCCACCTGGAGAATAGAATGGCCCTGGGCAGCAAGGATATGTCGAATATCGTCGTGGCAGTCGCGCAGATCCCGAACACCGGTCGCAACATGGGGCGGGAGCAGAATAGTGCCAACACTGGCATTCAACTGAGCGTTCTTCGAGACCCGAACAGGGGTTTCGCCAAGGCAGGATAAGGCAGCCAAGCGGGAAGCAGCATCCTGAGAAGGAGCAGCAACGACACGTGTACCGAGACGAGTGGGGTTGAAAGTAATGGAGGCATCCACAGAATCAACGAGATGTCGATGGAGGGAGAAATCGTCAGGAGGCGCAGAATCAAGAGGGAGGAGATCAAAATATTTGGCCCACGAAGCGGGACCAAACAAGGCTTGATAGGTAGCAGAACTGGAAGGAATCGAGCGAGGGCGGCCGTGACGAGGACGGCGGTGAGAACCCCCAGAGAGAGAGGGGTTAAAAGGCGCAGTAGTTACAACTAGAGAAGGAGCCGCACCAGGGAACGAGGTAGTCACCACTGGGGGCTTGGGGCTCAACCCAACCACAGAGGAGGGAGGGGAGCCAGGGGAAGGAGTCAGAGAGGCCAAAGGAGGAGCAAGGTTGGGGCCCAATGCAGCGGAGGCTACAGAGCCCGGTCTTCCAACACGGACTGACTCGGGGGCTTGGTCGCCCACCCCACGAGCCTGAGAAGGTAAAGCAAAAACAGCCGAAACAGGGGTCATCATTACAAAAAAGAAAATTCATTCACGAATGTGCCCCCACACCCACCATGGAGCCACAATTAGAGGCAGGACACCCAACAAGAAGCTATCGCCGATCTTGCCGGGGCCTCCTAGGGGTGCGTCGTGAGTATACGCCCCACAAACGCCACCTTAAGAAACCGACAGTCCGTTGAGATCGGGTTCAGTGACGAAAGGGGGATTGACAATAAAAGGTTCCCCTCGCTCTCAACGTCGGGTACTACAGTTCTACGGGTGCAAGAGTATGCCTCCTCAAGCACCCGGGCGTCAAAATAGAAGAAGTCCAAGGGAAGAACCAGAACAAGCAAAAGGTCGGCAGGAAACGGCAAGCAGATAGGAGAAGAGGGGGGAGAAAAACGAAACAGAAGGAAAAGGAAAAGGTGCCCAGCAGAATTGGAGAGGACGGCAGCAGGAGCACAAGGCTAGAAAAGGACAGAGGACTGTCCCAAGGAGCATCACACTCTGGCAGCCGCCCACTAAGCCCCCACACGGCGACAACGAGCTGAGCGGGGAGGGGGATTAAATATGGTAGACAGTGGCTCGTAAAGTTCCTCTTTGCATTCTTTAAGCACCCTGGCAAACACTTCATCCGGCCCTGGGGATTTGTTTGGTTTGAGTTTTACTATTTGTTTAATAACATCCTCCCTGGTAACTGCTAAACTACTCAACCTGTCCTCGTCCCCACCCACAGACTTGTTCGGCTGAAGGCAAATTGTTAAGTTCCTCTTTAGTAAATACAGAGATAAAATATTTATTAAAAATACTACTCATCTCTTCGTCATTATCCGTTATCTGACCTGTCTCAGTTTTTAATGGACCTATCCTTTCCCTAATCTTTGTTCGATGTAACTGAAAAAAAAAATTCAGGATTTATCTTTGCTTGCCCTGCTATTCGAACTTCATAGTTTGTTTTGCCCTCCTAATCTCTTTTTTAACATTTCTAACCAGTTGTACGAATTCCTGTTCTAAACTGATTTCCCCATTATTAATTCTTTTGTATATGTCGTCCAAAAGGAACTCCAACTCCACTTTTCGGGCCATCTCACTTGGTCTGGACATGACGTGACAGTTTATACCCAGATTCATGAGAGTGATTTGATCCTCAATGAAGTTTCACAGCACAAAAACCAGGATCATCAAGAAACTGACAACATTATTTGTAGGACTTATGGCGATTCAGAGATGGCTTCTTAAACCTTGCTGAAATCAACCTCACTGAGAACCAAATCACTCTTGAATCTGGGTATAAACTGTCATGTCATGTCCAGACCAAGTGAGATGGCCCAGAAAGTGGAGTTGGAGTTCCTTTTGGACGACATATTCGACCTCGAGACGCAAAAGAAGGTTACCACTAAAGACACCTTGTAAGCGGAACTTATTGCAGAAGGAGGAAAGATTCGACGTAACTACATTAGCACCATACTGTCCCCCGAGCTCAAAGCGACAGCTAAGAGCCTTCGTGAGAATATTGAGGTGACAAGTCACCAATATACGTTATTCTTAAAAAAGACGAATATCTGGCAAAAATGAAGCTCATACTCTCCGGCTAAACTAAATCCCAAAGGGTAACGAAGGACACTACAGCTGAATTGAAAACGAAGGTAAACAGATTGATCGAAACTGAACGCCAAGAAATCCTGACCCCACCTCCAAATGTACTCACTAGAAAGAAGTCGAGAGAGATATCAAATAATATACACCTGGAAGATACTGGAGGGCCAAGTACCAAATCTACACAGTAAAATAACAACGTACTGGAGTGAACGACATGGAAGAAAATGTAGAATAGAACCAGTGAAGAGCAGAGGTGCCATAGGCACAATCAGAGAACACTGTATAAACATCAGAGGTCCGCGGTTGTTCAACGTCCTCCCAGCAAGCATAAGAAATATTGCCGGAACAACCGTGGACATTTTCAAGAGGAAACTAGATTTATTCCTCCAAGGAGTGCCGGACCAACCGGGCTGTGGTGGGTATGTGGGCCTGCGGGCCGCTCCAAGCAACAGCCTGGTGGAACAAACTCTCACAAGTCGAGCCTGGCCTCGGGCCGGGCTTGGGGAGTAGAAGAACTCCCAGAACCCCATCAACCAGGTATCAACCAGGTATCACCTGCCTAAGGTTATCTGGGAATTCAAACCTGGTTATACATTTGGGAATGTCAAGACCCACAAGCCTGGAAACCCACTTCGGCCAATCATCAGCTAGATACCAACACCCACATACAGACTGGGTAAGCGAATCAACTGCCTGCTGACTTCTTATGTGCCTTTTCTCTTTAGCCTGAAGTCTCCAAAGGAATTCGTTGACTTACTGCAAGGAGCATGGGCCACAGGAATAAGAGCCGCTTTGGATGTGGAGTCGCTGTTTACCAAAGTGCCTGTGGACGAAACAATCAGGATGATGATGGACAGAGTGTATCGTGATCCGACTTGTACTCATCTTGACATACCAGAGAGCATAATGAGAAAGTTACTCAAAGCCTGCACTAAAGAGGCACCCTTCTTGAGTGCCAATGGGCACGTGTATAAGCAAGTAGATGGGGTCGCCATGGATTCTTCCCTAGGTGTCCTGTTTGCGAACTTCTACATGGGCACCATAGAGCAGAGGGTCTTAGTTGACATGGACTTAACCTGCAGTATATGGTGAGGTTCATGTTGACGACATTTTTATGCAGGTACCTGATCTCGGACGTCTGTAGCAGCTGATGGAGGCATTTGAGCAAAATTCGGTCTTAAGTTTCACGGAGAGTGATGGGAAACTGCCCTTTCTAGATGTAACAGTCACGGAAAGGAATGGTTGTTTCTACACTGCAGTCTACACTAAGGAAACAAACATAAGAATGTGCTTTAATGCCAATAGTGACTGCCCAGACAGGTTCAAGAGGAGTGTTGTCAACGCTTAGATTGACGGGGCTCTCACTCACAGCTCTGGTTGGAAGCAGATCGATGAGATCTCTGTAGGGTAAGGCAGGTCCTAGTCAACAATGGCTTCTCTAACAGTTATGTTAGAGACGTCATAAAGAGAAAGGTGAAATGCAATGCAACCTCTGAAGAGACAACTAACACAACACTTGTACCCCCTATTACACTGTTTTACAGGAACTTCTTTTCGACGGCTCATAAAACGAAGGAAAGTGTCCTGAAAGATATTATCCCCCGCAGACAAAAATCTTAAGATACAATTGACAATTTACTATAAAAACAAGAAAACGGCCAATCTACTCATAAAGAACTCTCCAAACACCAAACAGAACGCCTTGAAAGAAACCAACGTCGTCTATACCTTCACATGCCCACTTGGGGACTGTCAGCCCGAAAGATCTCAGTATATAGGCAAGACAACAACGTCTCTTTCTAAGTGATTAACAATGCACAAACAACAGGGTTCCATCAAGGAGCATATAATCTTCTCACACAACCAGACCATCACCAGAGAAATCTTAACAAGCAACACAGAAATCATCAAGTATGTGACTCCACCATTGGGCCTGCCCACCTATGCATGCAGAGAATTTGCCGGCCTTCCGGCCATAGCCTCACTTCCACCTCTTACCTTCTGGTCGCCAGCTGAGTAATTCTCTCTGCGTCCCAGCAACGCCGTTAGTTCAAATATGAAATATTTGCAGCTGCCTAGGACCGTACTATGTGCTGCCAGTACTAGAATTCACATGTACAGTCGTGTTGCCAACTCAGGGTCACTCTATAGTGAACGCCAGTACCAGTATTCAAATCTAATGTCGTGTTGCCAACATAGGGTCTCTCTCTCTAGGTCATGCCAGTAACAGTACAGTGTAATCATGTTATTTATCCACAAAGCTCAGTGAGATGAAGGTTACATCAAAGGCAGTAATAACATAAAAGCTTACTCAAAGTAAACTACAAACACACGAGGTACATATTTAGACTTATGGAAATAATAATAATAATGGTGACAGCAGCACTCCTCTGGTGGCCGCCGGCAACTCGCATCAGCTGATCGAGTTAAAGGGATCCCTGTCCCCCCCTGACTAGGGCGACTCCATCAGCAGAGCTCTTCTATCCTCCACAGGCCAGCCACACGCTGTCTTCACCAATCAGTAGAATGATATATACGTGCTGTCCCACAGCCTAATCTACTCCTATGGGTTGTATGCGCTCTAATAAAACGCCTAAGCATAACAATATGCCTATCTTGCCTAACAATCAAGGGAAATATGGGAGGGAAAAATGATCTACCTTAACATATCCTGTCCTCAGACGCCTGGGCTCCAGTCGCTGTTCGCTGGGTACTGCGTTCCTCACGTCGTTCCTCAGCGTTCCAGAAGCGTCACCAGTCTGTAGGCGTCATGAAGATCCTCGTCGTCTCTGTGCTCATTCCCTGAGTGAAGTTCCTGGGCGTTGGCTCATCCAGTCGTCACTGCACACGTCATTCCCTCATGCACTCCTTCACCGAGACCACTCACTCCTGGATCAGGATGCATCTTCTCCCTTCTGAGTTCCTGGTGGGCGTGATCCAATCACAACAGCTCTGAATGCTTTGGAGTTCCACTGACAGCGAGTCACTCACTCCTCCAGCTGTAGTAACTAACTAACGGCCTCTCCAAGACTAATCAGCTCACGGTCCACGGTGCCCTTACACCGCTGGAATTGGCTTCCTTGCACTTCCCTGAAGTACTGTAGACCTTGGTAGTCACTATATACTTGTCAGGCTGTGTATATCCACTTAAGGAGGCTCCTAGACCTCGGAACTCGAGAGCTCGATCGGCGCACGTCTGCTCTCAACGAAGCGCCAAATATCTCTGAGCGCCTGGTGCTCTGCAGGCGGCGAGCTAGGTCTCCCGGTGATGTCACAGACCCAGGGGCTGGCTCTGATTGGTCAATGAAGTCATGTGACCTCAGCCAGCCAATCACCGACCGGCGGGCGCTGCACACAAAATGGTGGATTTGCAGGCCAGGGGGCGCCATTTTGTTGTACCCAGGGCACGACTTTTCCACTTCCCTGCAAATTTACAAATGTAAATTTCTTCCCAAATAAGCAACCATTCTGGAAGCCTCATACCTCAAAAGATTCCCTGCACCTCAGAGAACCTGCAGGTAAGCTGATATGACTCTTACAGCTGGCATATGGGAGAAACTGGAGGCCACCGTCACAGTTAGTAGTACAGTTGTGTTAGTAGTACAGGTGTGATAGTTGTACAGTTGTGTTAGTATTAGTGCAGCAGTGTTAAAATCAGTATAGTAGTGTCAGTAGTGCAGACGATGAGTCACAATAACGTGGCTGAAGATATGACTACCAAACCACACACCAGAAGATGAGGAGACGACGACGTTTTGGTCCATCCTAGACCATAATGACCACACATACACCAGTATGTGTGTTATGACCACACATACACTAGTAATATTATGCTGTTTCTGGTGTATGATGAGTTCATACTGTATAGTGATATCCATGTCGATTAGCATAGTATCCAAATATTATTGTATTTATATAATCTCTTTTTGACAATATTCTATTGTACATTACGTATTGCCATTATATAATTGATATACCTATACATATTATGTATCATTACCATATGTATATTCCATGTAGGCTTGAGCTGCAGACTGTGAAGCCGCGGAGGACGCTCCCACACCTGGACTACTGCAGTGGTTGGGCACCATTCCTTTTTTACATCACGGGGGTGTAGCTCAAATGGCAGAGCGCTCGCTTAGCATGTGAGAGGTACGGGGATCGATACCCCGCATCTCCAGTATTCTTTTGGTTCCAAGGGTTGTTATAGCCTGGGGGAAGGGTTGTAGAGATAAGCTCCCACACCTGTAAAGTGCCCCTGATGGCGTGCGTCTCAAATAGCCTCTAACAACCAAGTCCAGCTCCTGGCCTGCACGTGTGGCTTAGCCTCTAGGCCTGGCGGAACTGCTTCTACCAACAGAAGGGGCGAAGGCGGGTCTCTGGCGCCTTAAAACCAGTTGCTTCGGGCAGATGGGACTCGTTAGCCTGGGAAGGCAGCTCATCTAGGGGAAGGAAAACCCCGAATTCAAACCTCTGCTGTCTTGTGGCTAAACCCACTCATGGGAAAGACTTCGGGAGTCAACCCTGAGGAAAAATCCGGAGTCGGAGTCCCTAAGGCAGTTTACAGCTGTTTACAGCTACATTCTGGCAACTCCTGCGACGACACTGGTGCCAAGCGTATCGGCGCCTGCCCTTCCCTTGGACCACATCGGTGGCGTAGAGAGGGTGGATCTGCTGCATGGGCAACAGCTAATCCTCCATAATTACTGCAAAGGCCTGTGCCCTGGAGAGGACACTCCAGCATCGCCTTGGCGATGGCTCATTATCTTTGCCTTCACAGCCACAGCAGGCGCTGCATCCAACTAGACTACAACAACTAGACACCCAGGGCACAACTCCATAACCCCACGGGATTGACGGATGCCTACTACTACTACTACCACTCCATGTATTTGTGGAGATATTTGAAGTAGATTAAATAGCAGAAGCCTAATGTCCTGTATCTTGAAAATAATATTGTGTCTATATTATGAAATTCTATGTATTGTTGTAAATGACATGCTATGTATATTACGATGTAGAATGTATACATTTAGATACCTGATGTATGACTATCATGTATACTATGATATAAATGTCAATGCTGTTCAGTGCTTTAGCCTCTTGTCATGTTGGTATCTGATATTTTGGTATGGTGAGATTTATACCACAGAGGCAGGTTACAGTGATTATATTGGTATATGATATTTTTCTTGTATTCATGTATAACTATGTATTACCGGCTGACCAGTGAATTCTTGAATTCTCCCTTAACTTCCCTTTTCCCCCTTGACATACTGTCTCACCCAGTGTTATTATGTTTTGTAGATAAGAATTCTCTGTTTGATTCTTCATATATCATGATATTATCTCTTGTTAATTGATTCAGTGATATGTGTTCTCCTCGAAGGTTGTATATTGTAATACTCAATTAATTTTTGTATGCTTTAGGAGTTATGGACTGGTAAATGTCTGAATACAAGCTTGTGATATTTGAAGGAGAAGCGACGGTTGACATATAGTATTACAAACAGTGTATGTCGCTGCCTGTCGGAAAATCCGACACCATTTAATATCATACAGATAATAGCTGTGTTGTATAAACAAGTTACCCATAGAAAACGTAACTTGTAGTGGAATTACCGTCTATAGAAAACGGGATATCATCACCACATACTATTATAATTCACCAACTATTTTGCTGGGAATTATTCTTAAATACATTAGTCTTTGGACTTTACCATCATAAAACATCTTATATAAATTAACTTAATTATCAATATTAAAGTAGAGTAAATGTGACCCTTCTATCACTTTCTGACATGTGGACAAAGTAGGCCAGGCGTCAGGGAGGAAGGAGGGAGCCATTGTTGTGTCACCTCCGAGACGTGTGGAGCAAATTCGGCTCCTATCATTCTGGACAATGTCGGCCAGTAACGTCAATAGTATGGAGTGTTAAACAGCCATTGTTTATAACGAGACCAGAGGCTCACACGGGAGCAAATTCGGCTCCTGTTAATTTTACTTGGACGTAGTGTTATGGAAACCAAAGGTACCATCTCCAACACGATGTCTACAATTCAAGTTAAGTGTTCTTTCCGAAACCCGTTTATCATTCATTTATGGCCATTAATGTCAGGATATAGGGTGACCCGGTTAGATCACGTGGAAGCCTCAAACTAAAGGTAATTAAGCCAGGTCTTCATGTTCCATGTACAGTTTTCTCTGAAATACTTGTCATATATAGGATTCTGGCTTCACAGCTAGCGCACTTTTGACAGGTCAAGACGAGGATGCAAGATTTTGTGCACCAGTTACTGGGTGATGGAAGCTACCTCAAAGAGGATAATTTGGTGTCTACACCCTAGTTATACCTGGTGGACTAGCCTGCTGTACTATAAGATAAGGAACCTCTTCAATGTTTAATAATGTGTAGTTAATACTGTAGTTTGATTGGCTGCATATATATTAATTTAATAACCCCCCCCTAATGTGTAGAGGATCGATTTGTGAGATTATGAGATTATTGCAGAAATACAGTCCACTTATCATTATACAAATTGCTATCGAAGTATATAAATTAACGTAAATATAAATTCATATAAATTAAATAAATATAAATCTCACAGGTCGGTTCCCACATTATTTGGTCATCTTCGAACCGGATGACGGATTATTTGATCCTTTGAACCCACATTTGGTCATCTTAGTACCGGATGAACCAGTTAACCAGTGGATTCATTAAATATACTAGTGCAGTGTTATTTAAACAAGGCCAGCCAGTCAAAGACGGCAGCGTAGCCTCAAGGGAGCTCAGGAGCCTCCCTCAGATGAGTTCAGCCTCATCAGCGGTTTCATGCACACCCACAGATATATGGTGGCGTGTTATTTCGTGAAATGACAGCGCTAATATTGAAGCCACCCATATTAGTGACTGTGTCGCGAGATTGTTCACGGATTTCGTGGTGTTACATTTCGCGAGAGATTATCTACGAATTTTGTGGAGTTTATTTCGCGAGGTCACTAATAATATTTAATACTTCTAGATAATATTAGAAGTTTCATAGAGGCTAATTAAGAGGCTATTATCAATAATTGTGTATATTATTTCTCCAAAATAGAGAATTATTTAATATAAATTGCACTAGTGATCACAGTATAATATTTACTAATTGCCAACCCACAACAGGGTAGGATATGACTAGTTGAACTATTATTGCTCATCCTAGTCCCATTATTACCATAGTCAGTTGTACTATATTGAACAACCTAACACCATTAATGAATGGTGCAGACCCTATTTTGGGTGTAATTTTTATCAACTCGAGTTGAGTTGTGTATATATAATAATTTACTTATGATCATTACACCTTTGAGTGATTAATTAGTGTCTATTCCATCCTAGGGTGATATAGAAGAGCTAACCTAAAGGTACTTCCAGTGACACTGGTTTATCACTCAAATCATTAGTGTGTATGATTGTATATATATAATGTGTATTAATTTTAAGTGCTAACCTCTAGTAGAGGTAGGATTATTGCCTAGTGAGTTCAGAATTTACCCTAGGCTACCATTAGTGTTTGTTCAGTATTATGAGCAGCCCAAGTACAAGCCCCACAAGGCTTCACCAACTAGCCAGGATGGATAATGCAGGGAGAATGAAAAGAACCCTTGCAGGTCTTAAAGGCCACTTAACAAGACAGATCAAGAAATGTGAAGATTTGTCACAACAATCTCAAGTTGATTATGCTGACCTGGAAAGCTATTATCAAGCAGCTGCAGGTAAATTTGAGCAAATCAAATGCCAAATGGCTGTCCTTGTGGGGACAGACTACTACCATCAATTCATCGGTAGCCCTACTAAATATCAGGGCATAACCATGTTAAACTCTGCAGGAGGTAAATTACTCTCAGGCCCAGTATCAAGCCTGAGGAGACCTATGCCTGCAGATAAACAATACCAGTAGAAATCTAAATTTGTCAGCTGATTATATTTCTCCAGTAGCATTATACTAAGGAGATTACAGCTGACTATAGTAACAGAGGTTGATGTTAGTATCATCATTTGAAGCTGAAGATGAGTTCATGAGGCTTCAGTGGCAAATCAGTGAACAGTAGCCTAAAACAGCTACAAGTCACTGCGACCAATGTCACTGAACCCACTGCAGTCTCAGAACCATACTTTACTTTAATGATGAGCTATTCAATCTTCTGAATCAATTAACTAAATTAAACCCCAATAAATCTGATGACTGATTTGATACATTTATTATTTAATCAAGATGTATTCCATGGGCCTCAGTGTTTATATATCAGTGACCAGTTACCTGAAGAAACTTCAAGTTATATCTAATGTCACTGATCTCACTGCAGTCCCTGAATCATACTTGACTGTAATACTTGATCACATCCAGTCTTCTGGGTTAAATAATATGTAATAAGGCTTGAATATTAGCCTTTCAAGAGTTGACAGGGAAATGAAATCGCATTAGACTTCTAACCCCTGCAACTCTAGTACGGGACATCCGTCCTGTACGAACAGACACACAAATGTGTGATTACTAACTACTAACATCAAATTAATCTAATAATTCGAAGGAGGAGTATCGGTGTTCGTCTGTTCTAATTAGGACTTCGACCCGTGAGCAGCCCCTGGGGAATTATGTCGGAAAATCCGACACCATTTAATATCATACAGATAATAGCTGTGTTGTATAAACAAGTTACCCATAGAAAACGTAACTTGTAGTGGAATTACCGTCTATAGAAAACGGGATATCATCACCACATACTATTATAATTCACCAGCTATTTTGCTGGGAATTATTCTTAAATACATTAGTCTTTGGACTTTACCATCATAAAACATCTTATATAAATTAACTTAATTATCAATATTAAAGTAGAGTAAATGTGACCCTTCTATCACTTTCTGACATGTGGACAAAGTAGGCCAGGCGTCAGGGAGGAAGGAGGGAGCCATTGTTGTGTCACCTCCGAGACGTGTGGAGCAAATTCGGCTCCTATCATTCTGGACAATGTCGGCCAGTAACGTCAATAGTATGGAGTGTTAAACAGCCATTGTTTATAACGAGACCAGAGGCTCACACGGGAGCAAATTCGGCTCCTGTTAATTTTACTTGGACGTAGTGTTATGGAAACCAAAGGTACCATCTCCAACACGATGTCTACAATTCAAGTTAAGTGTTCTTTCCGAAACCCGTTTATCATTCATTTATGGCCATTAATGTCAGGATATAGGGTGACCCGGTTAGATCACGTGGAAGCCTCAAACTAAAGGTAATTAAGCCAGGTCTTCATGTTCCATGTACAGTTTTCTCTGAAATACTTGTCATATATAGGATTCTGGCTTCACAGCTAGCGCACTTTTGACAGGTCAAGACGAGGATGCAAGATTTTGTGCACCAGTTACTGGGTGATGGAAGCTACCTCAAAGAGGATAATTTGGTGTCTACACCCTAGTTATACCTGGTGGACTAGCCTGCTGTACTATAAGATAAGGAACCTCTTCAATGTTTAATAATGTGTAGTTAATACTGTAGTTTGATTGGCTGCATATATATTAATTTAATAACCCCCCCCTAATGTGTAGAGGATCGATTTGTGAGATTATGAGATTATTGCAGAAATACAGTCCACTTATCATTATACAAATTGCTATCGAAGTATATAAATTAACGTAAATATAAATTCATATAAATTAAATAAATATAAATCTCACAGGTCGGTTCCCACACTGCCCGCCGGTCTTGATGCGTCACTACTCTTTGTTCCTCCATCGGGAGGACGTGTGGCGTCGGGCTCTTGACTTGTGTGGCATTTTGTACGATTTATTGACCTACTAGCATATTTATGCTGTTGTACCTATTCTGGATCAGACTACCAATGCACATCATTTATGCCAGGTTGTAGGTGATATTTTATGTATGCAAATTGAAGAGGGTACCTGAGGACCTTAAGTGATTGTTATTGTGTTTTGATATGATATTGAGTCCTCACCCACTAATTAATGTGTGACACCACCATCCTTTACTTGTGTTTAAAGCATGTTAGGGGCTAGTGTACAACTGTGTCAGGATAGAGCCTGGTGACAGCTAGTCTCTAGGGTGTGCAGTTGATGATTTCGAAGAGCTATGGTTAAAGTTGGATTAGTGTAGAGTATCAGTTGTAGAGAACTTTAGTTTCTTATTGTTTTAGGGTGACCTATTTTATATGCCCCAGTAAACTGGTGTATATTTTGCTAGCATTTTTACTTAACCCTCGACGAGTATTGAGACGGTGGCCAGGCTATGGTTTCCAGCAATGTGTGGAGCATAAGGTCATGATAGTTAAAAGACCAAACAAGTATAGTAGTTTCAGTAGTGCAGACGATAAGTGACAATAACGTGGCTGAAGATATGATGACCAAACAACACACCAGAAGATGAGGTAATGACATTTCGGTCCGTCCTGGACCATTATCAATACGATTGTGTCGGTAGTTCTAGTACACTTGTGTCAAAAGTACTAGTGCTGTGTTAGTAGTAGTACACTTTTGTTGGTAGTAGTTGTGTTAGTTGTAGTACAGTTGTGTTATTAGTAATAGAGTTCTGTTATTATTAATACAGTTCTGTTAGTAGTAGTAGTACTCTTGTGTCTGTAGTAGTAGTACACTTGTGTTAGTGGTAGTACACTTGTGTTAGTGGTAATACTGTAGTGTTTGTAGTAGTTCAGTTGAGTTAGTATAACAGTTGTGTTTGTAGTACATTTGTGTTAGCAGGAGTATAGCTGTATTATTAATAGTATATTTGTGTTAGTAGTGGTACAATTGTGTTAGTAGATTCCGTTATACTGGTGTGTGGTTTGGTCGCCATATCTTCAGCCACGTTATCATCGTCTGCACCACTGACACTACTATACCAATTTTAACATTGCTTCACTACTTCTAACACTACTAACACTGATATACTACTAAAAGCAATACACTACTAAAACTAACACGACTCTGCTACTACCATCAGAACTGTACTACTACTAAGACCTTGATATACTTGATATAATACTACTACTACTTGTACTAAAACTGCTCGACTGTTACTTACGCAACTGTACTACTACAAACACTACACAACGACAGCTAAAACAACTCTACTATTTTTAACACAACTGTACTACTACTAACACAACTGTGCTACTTATAACACAACTCAAATACTACTAAAACGACTGTACTACTAATACAACTTAAATACTACTAAAACCACTGTACTTCTACTAACACAACTGTATTTCTTCCAGCAAAACTCTACTACTACAAACAGAACTCTACTACTTCTAATACAGCGGTACTTCTACCAGCACAACTGTACTACTTCTAACCCAACAGTACTACTACTGACACTAGTCTACGAATACTATCACAACTTAATTAAAACTCAACTATACTCCTACTAACAACTGTTCTACTACTTAACACAACTGTTACCCCCCTTACATCCTTTATTACAACTATCCCCTCCGCACCTGTTGTTGTTTAAGGTTCAGCTACTCGGAACAAAATGTTCTAAGTAACACGGGCAATGGTGAGCCCTGTAGTGTGCTTACCTGAGACAGGAGCGGGGCTGAATGTATGTACCCTCTGCACCTTTCGCTTTGCTCTTACCTTCCTCTAAGATTTCCTGCTCCTCACCTCTCTCTTACCTTACTTCATGCCCGTACCTCCCTAGTCTCAAGGACAACATTGATATTGTTCTACTCCAAGAAATACTCACCAGGACTGGCAGATATATCAATATCCCAGGATATCAAGGATTCCACTGCCCTATGGCACAAGGTGGCACCAGAGGCATATCAATTCTAGTAAGAAATCATATCAATGCCACGGCAATCACAGACCTGCCCAACTGTGGCGAGAACGTCGAAATTATGGGAGTTAATCTCACTATGAGGAACTCAACGCTGTCCATCTTCAATGTATACAAGAGCCAGAGAGAACACGACATGGATCTCTCAACAATCTTTGAATTAGCAGTCACTACACCTACTATCATCTCTGATGACTTCAACGCTCATAGTGAATTACTTCTTGATTCACCAAGAACCGACGCCAACGGAAGACATATTGAACATCTTTTGGATAAAGTGCCGGAAATCAGTCTGCTTAACTCGACGGAACCAACCCACACTGGTGGGGGAAAGTTGGATCTCACGTTTGTTTCCACCAGTATTTATGAGTTGTGTCATTGGTCAGTGGATCATGTGCTGACTAGTGACCACTTTGCTACAAAAACAGTTATTAATATAGCACTACCTCCTAGACCTCCAGCTCCCAAGCCCGGATGGAACTTTATCAAGGCAGATTGAACGAAGTTTCAGGAAGCTCTCGAAACTTGGCACCAAAACTACACTCTTCCTGACAACACCGAAGAAATGGAAAAAGATTTAGTAAATGCAATACATAGAGCAGCAAATCACGCCATCCCCAAGAGGAAAACAATTACCCAACAACACAAGGACCATTGGTATTACTGTGATAGGATCAAAGAGCTACATAACAGACTAAATCGTGCACGAAAGAATTTCAGAAGAGATAGAACCGAAGCTAATCTAGGACTTCTTAGAGTTGTCCGAGATCATGTGCACGAAGAAACAGCAAAAATCAGAGAAGAAAAATGGCTCGAGTGGTGTGCCAAGCTAAATCAGCATACGTCCTTGGGCGACATCTGGAGGCAGATCAACATGGCCAAAGGAAAATCGCCTCCTGCTCCGCCGCACCATGTTCATCCTGAGCAAGAAGCAAAAAGGCTAGCAAATCTATTTGCTTCAAAAGCCAGTTCCACTCAACTTCCTCAAGCAACTCTGACTCACCAACAAAGACTTCAAGCAGCAAGATGGGAAAAATAGACGATGCTTTAGCCTTACCTGACGAACTATACCAACCTTTCAATCTGAAAGAACTCAGAAGCGCTACAAAGAAAACTAAAAATACAGCTCCAGGCGAGGACAAAATCACTTACAACATGCTAGCCAAGCTAGGAGAAAAGGGTGAAGAAGCCTTCTTGAATCTCATCAACAGAGTATGGGTGACAAGAACCCGACCACTCTCTTGGAACAGTGCAATTATAGTTCCCATTCCAAAACCTAAAGACCCAGGAAATCCAAGACCCATCTCATTAAGAAGCTCTCTGGCCAAAACTGCAGAAAGAATGGCCCTTAATCGAATTGAATGAAAAGTTAATCCACTACACCAAAATATGTTTGCTTACAGAAAAGGTGTTGGAACCACAGAATGCCTTACCTCCCTCCTGGATAAAATCAATGACAAACCTGGAATCCTTATTTTTCTAGACCTTGAAAAAGCCTTCGAGTTAGCCAGTGCTCCAGCTACACTGTGCTGCCTTGTGGATAAGGAAATCAAAGGACACGCTCTTGCCTTTGCCAAAGGAAGCCTGCTTAACCGAGAAGCTAAAGTCAAATTCCAAGGAAAAACATCGACTTGTTGGGGGGTAGAAATAGCCTTAACCACTCCATCCCTCTGAGATGTATTTCTTTCTTGTCTCAATAAACATACTTGAACTTGAATAGACTTCAAACAGGCTGGAAATGGAACTCCGCAGGGAGGAATGCTAAGCCTCTTCAACTGTCTCATGGAACAATTCATGAAGCTCAAGTTACCAAAAGCCAAACTTCTTAACTACGCAGACGACTTTGTGGTCATCATCAATGGCAAAGGTGCAAGGAACCATGCACAAAAATGCCTAGATATTATCAGCAAGGAAGCGGAACGCTTCTTAAACAGTAAAAATAAACATCAATAAAACAAAAGCAATGGCCGTTAAAATGAGAACTCAAGACATCAGACTGGCAATACAAGGACAAGAAATTGAGTGGGTTACCTCTTTTCAATACCTAGGAGTCATAATAGACAACCAGTTGAAATTCACTCAAGAAATTGAATACCTTCGGCAACGCTGTAAAGCCAGAAAGTCAGCTTTGCGCTCTCTGACCAGTCTTAGAGAGGGTGCATCTCTACCAGTACTCAAAATGTACTACGTTCAAGCAGTTAGGTCACTCATTGACTATGCTGCTCCTGCTCTTACATCCCTCAGTGATAACCAGTGGGAGAAACTGGAAGTGTCTCAAAATGATGCTCTCAGAACAATGCTGAGAGCACCTATATGGACGCGTCGAGAGAACCTTAGAATGGAAACCAACTTACCAACATTAGAAAACAGGATCAAATAAAAGATGGCCACCATAACAGCAAAACTTGTTGGAACCACCGCCAGACTGTCAGTCAAAGACAGCCTACAGAGATCGCTTCAGAAAACCTTTAATATAGAACAAGTACATGGATGGATAATGTGGTCAAGATTCTAGAGAAAGTGGACCTGAAATGGACCATTAAAAACAAAGGGGAAGATAGACCATATCAACACTTTCGACAGCCTCCTCCATGGGAAGAATCGAGTCTAAAGATAATCATTGAAGGATTACCAGTTAAAAAATCAACATGTGACTCGCAGAGGCTCAAAGCAGTCATAGAACAACAAATAGAAACCATCTCAAGACCTTCAACGACTCATATCTTCACAGACGGATCGGTTGATCAAGAAAGATTCTGCTGGGGCAGCAGTTTACATTACCAACCATGAAGCTTACTGGAGCATGAATAGTGGATGCTCAACATTGCAAACAGAATTATATGCCCTGAAGGAGGCAATAAACAATACAATTGAGAATAATTTACATGATGTCATCATTCATACAGACTCTAAATCTTCGCTCCAGGCATTGTTATCCAGTCAGCACAGAGATAATATACAACTCCTCACAGAAATCCAACATATAGAAAAAAAAGCCCATAATATAGGGCTGTCAATCACCCGCGAAACGATTCTTCGCGGCAGGGGATCGTATTCCAGGGACCTGCCCGAAACGCTACGCGTACTAGTGGCTGTACAAGAATGTAATAACTCTTGTATATATCACAAAAAAAAGTAAATTGGATACCAAGTCACATTGGCATAGATGGTAATAAAAAGGCAGACTCATTAGCAAAGTCTGCCACTGCTCTACCTGTTGTACAGGTTCAAATACCTCCAAGTTTTACACAGATTAAGGAGCAAATCAAGAAAATATTCTCAACTATCAAAAGTCGTCACAGAGCCGCCAAAGTAGTGGTAGGAAGATCTACTGAGGTATGGTATGAACAAGCCATTGGTTACTCCTCTTTCAAGCCTGGGAAAAAGATATCCAGAGACATTGCAGTAGCCATACACAGACTCAGACTTGGTTACAAATGCTGCTGGGAGGTAATGAACCCAATAGTTAAAGAGTGTCACATCTGTGAAACAGAAGCAGAGGCGCCACTGTTGCACTGCTTACTGGAATGTGAAGCTACTGAATCCCTGCGCATCAAACTCAACATTAATCCAACGACAGCAGCTGCATTAGATGCACATTCCGCCGCCACTACAATGATTAGAAAAGCCGTTGAGGAATGGGACTCACTAGTGTGCATTTTGTATCTTCATTCGCCACCAAGATAAGGTTATTAAAACAAGATTAAAACCAATACACTAAAACAGAAGCGAAAAATATACCGGGAAAACGGAAGAATCCCCTCCTCCATTTAAAACTTTGACCCAAATATCACAGTAACAACGTTATCGCAGATAACTGAACTCAATTACAGGCTCACCATAGCCCGTGCTACATGGACACTTCGTTTTGAGTAGCTAAATCTAAAAACAACATCAACCTCGTCTCACTTACGGGCTATTTATGCCCATGCCACCTCTTGGGTGGCATGATTTTCATCAATCAATCAATCTCGTCTTACACACATACACACTCTGTGTCCCATTGAGCGTGTGGACACAATGCGATCAAAACGTCTAAAGGTTAGAGCTCCCACCCCCTTGACGGTCAAACTTTCGGGAAAAGCAATATTCTGAAGGTCTTGAAAGAAAACCGACATCACACCCACTGACATTAGTCAGGCAGGTGATGATTTCGGAAGGATGATTGAGGAAGAACTAGAAAAACTCTTGACAAACGATGCCATAGTTTGCAAGGAGCACCACCTACATCCTAACTTCCCACGTCAATTCCTGGTCGATAGAGCTGTTTTTACCAGTAGGACCAGCCAATGGATCGCTGACTGGCTGCAACTTAAGTTCACCACCATAGCTGCGGCCACCCAGGCTGCCACACAAGGTTTCTATTGCTTCGGCTTACAAATACCACCTCTTCAAGTAAAAAAGGTACGGGACCATGAGCCCCAGCAGTGTTTCAAGTGCTACGAGCTGTCCCACCCCACCAACAAGTGTCACCACCCTGTCCAGAAGTGTAGCCTATGCACACTGGACCATCACTACTCCATATGCAAGTCAACAACCAATCGTTGCTTGCTCTGTGATGGCACTCACCCTGTAATTTTCTATCGCTGTCCCCGCAGACAGGAAAACATCAAGGCCCAGGTTGAAGCCAAGAGAAACTACCCTTCTACCTCTGCGACCAGAGACCCAGGTGCTCAACCCACCACCTCAGCTCCCTCCAACCGACCAGAAGACTTTCCGGTCTTACCAAATAGTGGCTCCTCCCACCAGGCGACCCAGCCTTCACAATGAGGCCCCAAGGCCCCACAGGCTCCTTCGCAGCCCCCCCCCCCGCCCCCTGCATCACGTGCAGGCATTATCTCTGGTCTTATTAAACTAGTGGAGAGGCATGCCAAACCAGACAACCACCGTTTTGTTAGTGAACTGAACGCATTATACCTAGCCAATGGCCTAGACACCATTATAGCCCCTGGTGCAAGTCTCACTGCCTCCACTACCACTCTGGAGACTACTACCAGGACGACCACAAGGTCGATTTCAACACAGACTTCAGAATCACTCAAGACCCGGGCAGCACAAGCAGAGGTATTTTCCTCTCCAGCTCCCAACACTCATACCATCAACATCTCAGTAGCCTCCCTAGCAGACGTGCTGTCTACCAACGCTCCTGAAATAGCTTCTACCACCAATCCACGACACCTGAGCCTACCTCAGGCTGCAAGACGGAAGACGAAAACTCCAACTACGGATGTTACCGACTCCTCAGACAAGGAAATCTTAGTAGGTGCTCCACCTCCGTACCACAAATACGACACCTACTCGGTAAAAACCTCCTCATTGAGGCCACATCATCAAACTCCAAAGACAGCACGGCTCAGCCAAAGTCTCCAACAAAGAATAAACGTAAGTCCTAGAGATCTTCTAAGTCTTACCCTACAGTTCCATAACTGGACAGCCAGCCCTCCGAGGCTGAAATCCATTATGAAGACCCCCCATCCATCCCCAGATCTCGAGTATCAGCTATTGATACCTAGAGCCTCTACTTACGACCTCACCATAACCCCTGCTACTTGGAACTTTTTGTTCTGCAGAGTTTAATTTAAAATAACAACAACAACCTCCTCTCATCCCAGTCGACTTTATAATGGTCCAGGACAGACCAAAACGTCGTCGTCTCTTCATCTTCTAGTGTGTGGTTTGGTCAACATTCTCAGTTTAGTTAGCTTACTTCAACCTTGAGTGTTAATTGTTTACCCCTTCACGCCTTGAATTTTTGTTATTATTTGTTATTTTGCCTGAAATGCTTTGGGTAATTATACAGCTGACATGAACAATTGCAGAGTAACATTAAATCTACCTATATTTTCAATAATATTTGAAAATATTATTTACAAACAGCTTTTTTTACAAAACATTTACAAAACCTTGTAAAACTCAACTTATTCCCAGCCAGTTTGGCTTCCATTCACAAAAGTACCAATGATGCCATTATTAGCCTGCTTAATATAATCTACACAGCCCTTGACAGAAATGAGTTCCCAATTGGCCTCTTCATTGACCTGAGAAAGGCCTTTGATACGGTAAACCATAACTACCTCTTACTTAAACTTCACCACTATGGTGGTGAAGTTACAGACACCAATATCTCAGTAACAGACCAGTATGTCGTCATCAATAACATAACAAGTTATATTGAATGATATTATCAAGTTATATTGGATAATAAAAGAGAGCAAACACTGAATACTTTACATCAATGTTCACACTAGAAAGATTGAACGACATTCCATCACCCACACAAATGTTTCAAGGAGGTAGAGAATGAATTAAGGGATATACCAATTACATGCGACACAATCAGGAAGAGCATTGAATAATTAATAGGCTCAAAAACCTCAGGTGTGGATGGATTTCAATCTAAAGTCGTAAATGAACTGGCAAATGCACTATGCATACCACAAACTCCTTTTCAGAAAATTCCTGGACCAAGAGATAGTTCCCCGGATTGGAAATAAGCAAGTATTACCCTTACATAAAAAAGGCAGAAGCAGCTCTGAAGAAAACTACCGCCCCATCAGCTTGACATCACACATCTGAATGGAGAAAATCCTAAGTGAAGGAGTCCTACAACATCTAACAGAGAACAATCTTGTAAAATCAACGCAACATGGGTTTGTTAAAAATAGATCCTGGTGTACTAACCTGCTCACATTTCTGGACACGGTAACCGGCTATTCAGACAAAGGACTTCCGGTTGATGTAGCTTACATGGAATGTGCTAAAGCTTTTGACGAGGTAGCACATGAGAGGCTGGCAAGGAAATTACAGGCACATGGAATAAATGGGAGAATACTGGAATGGATAAAACAATGGATAAAACAATGGTTAAAACAATGGTTAAAACAATGGTTAAAACATAGAAAACAAAGGGTCGTGCTAAATGGAAATGAATCTGACCGGGGAAGTGTGCTAAGTGGAGTGCCACAGGGGTCCATTTTGAGGCCAACCCTTTTTGTCATTTACATCAATGACATAGATGAAAATATTACAAAACACATCAAATCTGCAGACAACATTAATATCTATGGTAAAGTGTGAAGTGAAAGTAATATCGAGACCTAACAAAGATCTAAATTAACTCCACAAATGGTCAAATGACTGGCAAATACTTTTTAATGTCGATAAATGCAAGCCCTTGCATGTGGGGCATAATAATCCATGTCACAACTAGCAAATTTACAGCACTACCTTACAAGAGTTAGATGAAGAAAAAGACCTTGGAGTCAGAAATCATCATTCACTAAAAGTTGTACAACAAGTGGGAGCGGCAGTAAAAAAGTGAACCAAACCCTGGGAATAATCAAGCATACCTTTACTTTCATAGAATAAAGATAGTCGTTAAATTTGACAAGCCGCCGTCTTCCTGTCCAGGAAAATTCAGGTAAATAACTTCCCCCACTCTACCATTAACAATAGGAGTGCACCAGGGCCGCATCTTAGGACTTCTCCTATGTTGTATTCATAAATGATTTGCCAAATATTTCTAATATTCTTAAACCTATATTAATTGCTGACGATAATACCTTCATCTATTCTGACCCCAAACCCAACACACTAAATAATATTGTAAATTAACAAGTTAAAAAAGGTTACTCATGGACCAATAAAGCCGAGACAGGCATGTCCTTAAAATCAAACGGAGCATCCACCACAGTCATGTAGGTGATCGATACACTGAGGTCGATAATTTTCAAAATCTAAGCGCCGTCAAGCATTGGAAAAGAGCGCCTTTTATGCCGACGGAAAAAATCTTGGAAGACACATTGCAGCTGGAATTTGAGCACCCCGTGGCGATCACGGAGGAGCGGGGTTCCAACTAATCAGTGGTGTTTACATGCAGCACATCCATCAGCGCCACACCCACAGCCGTATAGTCGTTCACCGACATTTACCTTTATTATATGGCTGTGTAGTAACTTTGGTTGCTTTTTCGCTTTGATCGCAATATCGTTCTCATAATTTCTTTCCAATGCTCTTCTTGTATTAAGTAAGTAATTATCAATAGAAGGCACCAAACCGGGAAGGCTATGTAGCACTTATTGTATTAATGTAATCGTTCCTAGCTCTGTTGCATCCGATCCTGTTGTCCTCTGTCCTTTGTCTTCTGTACTTCCTCCACTCCCTACTGCTTCTCACCTTTGCTTCCTGACACTGTCTATTAAACCATGGGTTATTATATTCCCTCCTAGTTTTTCCTTTATTCTTGGTATAAATTTCAGAGCGGTTGGCTGGGAGCGCGCGAGTGTCCTTGCTCACAAGGGTAGCACCGCCTGACGTAGGAGACCGGATGCAGTGTGTGTTAGGTTAGGGTTGTCGAGGCTCTCTAACCGACGACCGTGTGTGTGTGTGTGTGTGTGTGTGTGTGTGTGTGTGTGTGTGTGTGTGTGTGTGTGTGTGTGTGTGTGTGTGTGTGTGTGTGTGTGTGTGTGTGTGTGTTGATAATACTCACGTAACAGCTGATGGGTTCTCCTTCAGGTTGAAAAAGAATAGAGATACACTGTTACGAACTCCTCCATAACCGGGTTCTATTAAAACTCTACAAGCCTACTCAAGTTCAGATATTCCTAACCTTAAGTGGAAATGAGTAATATTTAAGGTAAGAAATGAAATTGCTCATAAAAATCACCGTTCCTATTATCTACTACCACTAATGTATATAGTCTACTCCCAGAGGTCATCCAGAGCATCACTAGCCCTCACGCTAGCTAGCTTCAAAGAGAACGGACACAATTTACATTCTTCCTACGAGGTCTTCAGAGCAACACTAGCCCGCACGCTAGTTGCAGTTATGGTGAAGTCTTCAAGCGCTCCCCCTCCTTGCTAGTACACTCGAATAGTGAAGTCTCCCAGCGCTCCACTAGCCCTCTGGCTAGTACACTCCAACAGGGAAGTCAACACCACTCCACTAGCCCTCTGGCTAGTACACTCCAACAGGGTAGTCAACACCACTCCACTAGCCCCCTGGCTAGTACACACCAACAGGGTAGTCAACACCACTCCACTAGCCCCCTGGCTAGTACACTCCAACAGGGAAGTCAACACCACTCCACTAGCCCCCTGGCTAGTACACACCAACAGAGTAGTCAACAGCGCTAAACTAGCCCCCTGGCTAGTACACTCCAACAGGGTAGTCAACACCACTCCACTAGCCCCCTGGCTAGTACACACCAACAGGGAAGTCAACACCACTCCACTAGCCCCCTGGCTAGTACACACCAACAGAGTAGTCAACAGCGCTAAACTAGCCCCCTGGCTAGTACACACCAACAGGGAAGTCAACACCACTCCACTAGCCCCCTGGCTAGTACACACCAACAGGGTAGTCAACAGCGCTAAACTAGCCCCCTGGCTAGTACACACCAACAGGGTAGTCAACACCACTCCACTAGCCCCCTGGCTAGTACACACCAACAGAGTAGTCAACAGCGCTAAACTAGCCCCCTGGCTAGTACACTCCAACAGGGTAGTCAACACCACTCCACTAGCCCCCTGGCTAGTACACACCAACAGGGAAGTCAACACCACTCCACTAGCCCCCTGGCTAGTACACACCAACAGGGTAGTCAACACCACTCCACTAGCCCCCTGGCTAGTACACACCAACAGGGTAGTCAACAGCGCTAAACTAGCCCCCTGGCTAGTACACACCAACAGGGTAGTCAACAGCGCTAAACTAGCCCCCTGGCTAGTACACACCAACAGGGTAGTCAACAGCGCTAAACTAGCCCCCTGGCTAGTACACACCAACAGGGTAGTCAACAGCGCTAAACTAGCCCCCTGGCTAGTACACACCAACAGGGTAGTCAACAGCGCTAAACTAGCCCCCTGGCTAGTACGTCTCAAGGTCAACCAAAGTACTTCTTCACTCTGTGCTTCACTGCCGTGTGTCCCCAGTCACCAGTACCTTGTCACCTCTCAGAACAGCAGACTGGAAGATAGGAAAACTAATATTAATGGGATAGTCAAGCATTTAACTTAGAACCTGGATCATAGATGACGCCGAGGTCCGTCACACCTCACCCCCCAACACTCTGGATCATAGATGGCGCCGAGGTCCCTCACACCTCACCCCCCAACACTCTGGATCATAGATGGCGCCGAGGTCCGTCACACCTCACCCCCCAACACTCTGGATCATAGATGGCGCCGAGGTCCCTCACACCTCACCCCCCAACACTCTGGATCATAGATGGCGCCGAGGTCCCTCACACCTCACCCCCCAACACTCTGGATCATAGATGGCGCCGAGGTCCGTCACACCTCACCCCCCAACACTCTGGATCATAGATGGCGCCGAGGTCCGTCACACCTCACCCCCCAACACTCTGGATCATAGATGGCGCCGAGGTCCGTCACACCTCACCCCCCAACACTCTGGATCATAGATGGCGCCGAGGTCCGTCACACCTCACCCCCCAACACTCTGGATCATAGATGGCGCCGAGGTCCGTCACACCTCACCCCCCAACACTCTGGATCATAGATGGCGCCGAGGTCCGTCACACCTCACCCCCCAACACTCTGGATCATAGATGGCGCCGAGGTCCCTCACACCTCACCCCCCAACACTCTGGATCATAGATGGCGCCGAGGTCCCTCACACCTCACCCCCCAACACTCTGGATCATAGATGGCGCCGAGGTCCGTCACACCTCACCCCCAACACTCTGGATCATAGATGGCGCCGAGGTCCGTCACACCTCACCCCCCAACACTCTGGATCATAGATGGCGCCGAGGTCCCTCACACCTCACCCCCCAACACTCTGGATCATAGATGGCGCCGAGGTCCGTCACACCTCACCCCCAACACTCTGGATCATAGATGGCGCCGAGGTCCGTCACACCTCACCCCCCAACACTCTGGATCATAGATGGCGCCGAGGTCCCTCACACCTCACCCCCAACACTCTGGATCATAGATGGCGCCGAGGTCCGTCACACCTCACCCCCCAACACTCTGGATCATAGATGGCGCCGAGGTCCGTCACACCTCACCCCCCAACACTCTGGATCATAGATGGCGCCGAGGTCCGTCACACCTCACCCCCCAACACTCTGGATCATAGATGGCGCCGAGGTCCGTCACACCTCACCCCCCAACACTCTGGATCATAGATGGCGCCGAGGTCCCTCACACCTCACCCCCAACACTCTGGATCATAGATGGCGCCGAGGTCCCTCACACCTCACCCCCCAACACTCTGGATCATAGATGGCGCCGAGGTCCGTCACACCTCACCCCCCAACACTCTGGATCATAGATGGCGCCGAGGTCCGTCACACCTCACCCCCCAACACTCTGGATCATAGATGGCGCCGAGGTCCCTCACACCTCACCCCCCAACACTCTGGATCATAGATGGCGCCGAGGTCCGTCACACCTCACCCCCCAACACTCTGGATCATAGATGGCGCCGAGGTCCCTCACACCTCACCCCCCAACACTCTGGATCATAGATGGCGCCGAGGTCCCTCACACCTCACCCCCCAACACTCTGGATCATAGATGGCGCCGAGGTCCGTCACACCTCACCCCCCAACACTCTGGATCATAGATGGCGCCGAGGTCCCTCACACCTCACCCCCCAACACTCTGGATCATAGATGGCGCCGAGGTCCCTCACACCTCACCCCCCAACACTCTGGATCATAGATGGCGCCGAGGTCCCTCACACCTCACCCCCCAACACTCTGGATCATAGATGGCGCCGAGGTCCGTCACACCTCACCCCCCAACACTCTGGATCATAGATGGCGCCGAGGTCCCTCACACCTCACCCCCCAACACTCTGGATCATAGATGGCGCCGAGGTCCCTCACACCTCACCCCCCAACACTCTGGATCATAGATGGCGCCGAGGTCCCTCACACCTCACCCCCCAACACTCTGGATCATAGATGGCGCCGAGGTCCCTCACACCTCACCCCCCAACACTCTGGATCATAGATGGCGCCGAGGTCCCTCACACCTCACCCCCCAACACTCTGGATCATAGATGGCGCCGAGGTCCGTCACACCTCACCCCCCAACACTCTGGATCATAGATGGCGCCGAGGTCCCTCACACCTCACCCCCCAACACTCTGGATCATAGATGGCGCCGAGGTCCGTCACACCTCACCCCCCAACACTCTGGATCATAGATGGCGCCGAGGTCCGTCACACCTCACCCCCCAACACTCTGGATCATAGATGGCGCCGAGGTCCCTCACACCTCACCCCCCAACACTCTGGATCATAGATGGCGCCGAGGTCCCTCACACCTCACCCCCCAACACTCTGGATCATAGATGGCGCCGAGGTCCCTCACACCTCACCCCCCAACACTCTGGATCATAGATGGCGCCGAGGTCCCTCACACCTCACCCCCCAACACTCTGGATCATAGATGGCGCCGAGGTCCCTCACACCTCACCCCCCAACACTCTGGATCATAGATGGCGCCGAGGTCCCTCACACCTCACCCCCCAACACTCTGGATCATAGATGGCGCCGAGGTCCGTCACACCTCACCCCCCAACACTCTGGATCATAGATGGCGCCGAGGTCCGTCACACCTCACCCCCCAACACTCTGGATCATAGATGGCGCCGAGGTCCCTCACACCTCACCCCCCAACACTCTGGATCATAGATGGCGCCGAGGTCCGTCACACCTCACCCCCCAACACTCTGGATCATAGATGGCGCCGAGGTCCCTCACACCTCACCCCCAACACTCTGGATCATAGATGGCGCCGAGGTCCGTCACACCTCACCCCCCAACACTCTGGATCATAGATGGCGCCGAGGTCCCTCACACCTCACCCCCAACACTCTGGATCATAGATGGCGCCGAGGTCCCTCACACCTCACCCCCAACACTCTGGATCATAGATGGCGCCGAGGTCCCTCACACCTCACCCCCCAACACTCTGGATCATAGATGGCGCCGAGGTCCGTCACACCTCACCCCCCAACACTCTGGATCATAGATGGCGCCGAGGTCCCTCACACCTCACCCCCAACACTCTGGATCATAGATGGCGCCGAGGTCCCTCACACCTCACCCCCAACACTCTGGATCATAGATGGCGCCGAGGTCCGTCACACCTCACCCCCCCAACACTCTGGATCATAGATGGCGCCGAGGTCCCTCACACCTCACCCCCCAACACTCTGGATCATAGATGGCGCCGAGGTCCCTCACACCTCACCCCCCAACACTCTTAATTTTTTTTACCCCTGTTAAAAAAATACAAACTACACAAAATCTCCATAAAACATTTATGGTGCACACAATAAGGCATAAAACATTTATGGTGCACACAATAAGGCATAAAACATTTATGGTGCACACAATAAGGCATCAGTTACCACACTGTCTATCCCTTTAATATGTACAATCTACAAGGAAAATTTTTGAAAATACAAAATGTTGTAAGCCTTTAATTTTTGCACATGTACTCCAATATGTACATCCTCAACTTCTTGCACTAGTGCACCTTCTATCTCATCTTTCTCAGGTTCTTCTACACTAACAGTTTCTTCAGCAGGAGTGATTCTCTGGCCTCCTCAACATGAGCATCAACGTCAAGTGTATCATCAATGTTAAGCACTTCTGGAATAACTTCCCTCAAAACCGTTTTTTCTTCTTGAGACGGAACCTCAACAATGACTTCCTTTACATGAAGATATTCCTCAAGAGGGGTCGCTTCTATACGCCTATATTCCTCTATATCATCTTGTAAATCTAGTTCACACTGCTCCTCCTGCTTGTAATGTTGCTGGTGTCTACTCCATTTCCTGTTCGTCTTGTCCTCTCCAATACTTAGGCGAAACTGGCCGTACACTGATTAATGACAGACTTAAGGAATACAAGAGAAGTGTTAAGTCTGCAGACACAAACAATGCTCTCTTCTGTCATGTTAGGGATTCTAATCATCCTATTGACTGGTCTTCCTCCAAAATAATCTTTCCTGCCTCTACTCTTCACAGACGCCATCTTGTTGAATCGGCTCTAATACACAATGTACCCAACATGAACTTGAGTCCTGGCTTTGTTGCTGTGGACTCTTCCCTTTCACAGTATATACTCAAATGTTCTAAATGTTCTAACAAACGTGACCTAACCTAACCTACCCTTGCTTTTATCTTTCTTTACCTTTTTCTTTTGCTTTCTCTTTTGTTCCTATTTACTCCATTTATTATCCTCCTTATAGCCATTATTACCCCTATCTTTCGCCTTTCTTTTACCTTCCTCCAAGATTTCCTCCTCCTCACCCTTTCTTGCCTTACTTACTTACTTACTTACTTACTTACTTGCCTTACTCGTCTCTTCACAATCGAATTGATAATAGTAAAGGACGGGCCGAACCGTCTTCGTCTTTTCATCTTCGTGAGTGTGGCTACACCACTACCATCACCAGGTGGCTACACCACTACCATCACCAGGTGGCTACACCACTACCATCACCAGGTGGCTACACCACTACCATCACCAGGTAGCTACACCACTACCATCACCAGGTAGCTACACCACTACCATCACCAGGTGGCTACACCACTACCATCACCAGGTAGCTACACCACTACCATCACCAGGTAGCTACACCACTACCATCACCAGGTGGCTACACCACTACCATCACCAGGTAGCTACACCACTACCATCACCAGGTAGCTACACCACTACCATCACCAGGTGGCTACACCACTACCATCACCAGGTAGCTACACCACTACCATCACCAGGTAGCTACACCACTACCATCACCAGGTGGCTACACCACTACCATCACCAGGTGGCTACACCACTACCATCACCAGGTGGCTACACCACTACCATCACCAGGTAGCTACACCACTACCATCACCAGGTGGCTACACCACTACCATCACCAGGTGGCTACACCACTACCATCACCAGGTAGCTACACCACTACCATCACCAGGTAGCTACACCACTACCATCACCAGGTAGCTACACCACTACCATCACCAGGTGGCTACACCACTACCATCACCAGGTGGCTACACCACTACCATCACCAGGTAGCTACACCACTACCATCACCAGGTAGCTACACCACTACCATCACGAGGTAGCTACACCACTACCATCACCAGGTGGCTACACCACTACCATCACCAGGTGGCTACACCACTACCATCACCAGGTAGCTACACCACTACCATCACCAGGTGGCTACACCACTACCATCACCAGGTAGCTACACCACTACCATCACCAGGTGGCTACACCACTACCATCACCAGGTGGCTACACCACTACCATCACCAGGTAGCTCCACCACTACCATCACGAGGTAGCTACACCACTACCATCACCAGGTGGCTACACCACTACCATCACCAGGTGGCTACACCACTACCATCACCAGGTAGCTACACCACTACCATCACCAGGTGGCTACACCACTACCATCACCAGGTGGCTACACCACTACCATCACCAGGTGGCTACACCACTACCATCACCAGGTGGCTACACCACTACCATCACCAGGTAGCTACACTGTAGTAGTAGTAAGCATGCGCTCTGGAGTGGTCTATACTGGGCGCAAAGCCTGGGTTATCTTGAGATGATTTCGGGGCTTAAGGTCCCCGCGGCCCGGTAATCAACCAGGCCTCCTTTTTGTTACACATCCCTATCAGCTGCCAAACTCCCAGGTACCAATTTCCTGCTAGGTGAACAGGCGCATCAGGGTGAAAGAAAGATTTTGCCTATTTGTCTTCGCCTCCACCAGCGATCGAACCTGGAACCTCAGGACTACGAATCCGAAGCGCTGTCCACCCAGCTGTCAGGCGCCCAACTACCTGCCGGCGGGTTGACGAAGATGGATTATTTAACACGGGTGGTACGCGAACAAGGAGACACAGGTGGAGACTGAGTACCCAAATGAGCCACAGAGACATTAGAAAGAACTTTTCCAGTGTTAGAGAAATTAACAAATGGAATGCATTAGGCAGTGATGTGGTGGAGGCTGACTCCATACACAGTTTCGAATGTAGATATGATAAAGGCCAACAACAACACTACACCCAGCAACATGGTCTCGGACTCCCAGCTGGTGACTGTTCTCAGACAAGGGCTATTATTGCCGCCAGTGTTCTCAATCATGACAGAGCCCAGTAGCCTCAGGAATCTGTACAGCAGTTGATTAACGGTTGAGAGGCGGGACCTAATAGCCAGAGCTCAACAACCACAAGCACAACTAGGCGAGTACAATTTGCCCATACAGTACGTTCATTCATCATCCCCGTTTGCAATCGCCAGGAGTTGCTAGTATTTACCTATTCATATATAAATTATAAATTAAAACTTGTCATAGTTTCTAAGATGGTGAGAGGTGATAGAGCGAAGGCAGACATTGAGAAGACTGGCGGCGACTATAGTGGTAGCGTGAGCACCAGCTGGGAGCACGTGACCGTGGTGCTGGGCCTACTGTGGGCGACGGTGGTGAGCGTGAGCTGGGTGCTGGGGCTGGCCAGAACCAGCCTGGCACGCTCCCACAGGCTGCGGAGGACCTGGGTCTCCCTCGTGCCCTACGCCACCCGTCTCTTCCCCCTCGCTGGGTGCCGTCAGGAGGAGTATATATATATGTATATATATATATATATATATATATATATATATATATATATATATATATATATATATATATATATGTATAAATATATATATATATATATATATATATATATATATATATATATATATATATATATATGTATAAATATATATATATATATATATATATATATATATATATATATATATATATATATATATATATATATATATATATATATATATATATATATATATTAGTATATTTTGGTAGCAGTCTTTCCTGTAGACATATATTATTAAATATGACCGAAAAAGTAAGATTAATAATTCTAACACGAATTTTCTCAATCTTTCGTACATTTCTTTTCACTGTTGGAGGTAAATCAAAAATCAATTCTCCAAAATTCATTTTTATTTCTAGTCTGACGCGACACAAGCGCGTTTCGTAAAACTTATTACATTTTCAAAGACTTTAGTTTACAAATACACAACTGAATAGAACTTACGCATCTCCGATTTTATATCTACATTTGAGTGAGGTGGATGGGGTGAGGTGGCATTAATAGGGTATTAATTTCATCAACACAAGACAGAACAAGAGGTGGTATTAATAGGGTATTAATTTCATCAACACAAGACAGAACACAAACAATGGGTATTGAATAGAAGTGTTTGTAGAAAGCCTATTGGTCCATATTTCTTGATGCTTCTATATTGGAGCGGAGTCTTGAGGTGGGTAGAATATAGTTGTGCATTAATTGGCCATATACTGCAGGTATGTTGACGACATTTTTACACAGGTACCTGATGTCAGACATCTGCAGGAGCTGAAGGAGGCATTTGAGCAGAGTTCCGTGTTGCGTTTCACTTACGAGATGGAAAAGGATGGGAAGCTGCCCTTTCTAGATGTAACAGTCATGGAAAAGAGCGGAGGTTTCCACACTGCAGTCTACACTAAGGAAACGAACATAGGAATGTGCCTAAACGCCAACAGCGACTGCCCAGACAGGTACAAGAGGAGTGTTGTTAACGCATATGTCGACCGTGCTCTCAGCCACAGCTCAGAATGGAAGCAAGTCGACGAAGAACTCTGTAGGGTAAGGCAGGTCCTAGTCAACAACGGCTTCTCCAATGGTTTCGTCGAAGACATCATAAGAAGGAAAGTGAAACGCCATGCAACCTCTGAAGAGACAACTAACATAACACCTATACCCCCTATTAGACTATTTTACAGGAACTTCTTTTCCACAGCACATAAAACGGAGGAAAGGGTCCTGAAAGATATTGTTAATAGAAACGTTATCCCTACAGACAAAAATCAGAGGATACAACTGACGATTTACTATAAAACCAGAAAAACGGCCAGCCTACTCATGAGAAACTCTCCAGACACAAAACAGAACGCTTTAAAAGAGACTAACGTCGTCTATGCCTTCAAATGCCCTCTTGGGGACTGTAAGCTCCAAAAAACCCAGTATATAGGCAAGACAACAACATATCATTCTAGGCGTTTAACGATGCATAAGCAACAGGGCTCCATTAAGGAACATATAATCTCTTCCCACAACCAAACCATCGCCAGAGAAATCCTAAAGTTTTCATGAATTAATGTTTTTTCGACTACCTAACCTAACCTAACCTACCTTTTTCGGCTACCTAACCGAACCTAACCTACAAAGATAGGTTAGGTTAGGTTAGGTAGGGTTGGTTGGGTTCCGTCATATAGCTACGTTAATTTTAACTACAATAAAACAAAATTGACCTCATACATAATGAAATGGGTAGCTTTATCATTTCATAAGAAAAAATGAGAGAAAATATATTAATTCAAGAAAACTTGGCTTATTAGGCAAATCGGGCCTTGCATAGTAGGCCGAGAAGTGCGTTCTGGCTACTAGGTACGACATATATATATATATATATATATATATATATATATATATATATATATATATATATATATATATATATATATATATATATATATATATATATATATATATATATATATATTGTGACGGGAAAGTGTAGGAGTGTAGATGTTCGGCAGTCCTCCTTATGGCTGGTTTCAATGCCTAGTCACACTTACAAAAAAAAAAAGATAGACTGCTTGCCTGTCTGTCTGTGGTAAAGTAAGGGAAGACACGCAAAACACAAAGTATGAACAATGAAACTTTAATTAATATAGAAAACAAATTATAAACAAAGACAATCCCTTGGCAATGTACAGTGCAAATGACCAAGTCAAAAACAATATAACATAAATGAATAATGGGGATGAAGTTACTCTACAATAATTATATATAAAGTTAAAGGTGAAAAATAATCAGGTGCTGAGAATATGGCACTAGCTGCGAGACATCCACCTGATACACCATATATCAGTTAGTTGTTCACTGCTTGAGAGCACAAGGATATTCTGACTTCAACGGCTGGATCAAGCCCAGACATCGACTCAGGTAGTGGGCGCTGAGGTGCAGTAGTGCAGTCGTGCAGTCGGCGAGTCACCAATCAGGAGCAGGCAGGCTGGGAAGGGTAGTTGGCTGGTTGATGACGAGCCGGCGTGGAGGGAGTGGAGTAGGGGGTGAGTCTTGGGTATGTTTTGCCTCCTGGTCAAAACGTTTTGTGCTACTAGTAGACGTATCTTGAAGGTAGCAACTTATTCTTGTATAATATACGTAACTTCATGTAGAGAAGAGCAGGCTCAATCTCTTGAAAGAGGTTATCGTCACAACTCTCCCCCGAAGCCTGTGCTTACGGGTGAAGTTACGTCTTCAGGTGGTAGAATGGTAGGTGGAGCTGTCTCTACCTCATAAACTCTGGAGAGGGCGTCTGCTATGATGTTGTCAGAACCTTTAATGTAGAAGATCTCCAGGTTGAAATTCTGAAGATATAAAGCCCATCGTAGGAGCCGTTGATTGTTGAATTGGGCTTGCTGCAGGAAGCGTAGGGGATTGTGGTCCGAGTAGATGGTGGTAGACCGACCATCTTGCAGGTATGATTCAAAGTGTTACAAGTTCAGGACGATGGAGAGTAGCTCCTTTTCGATTGTGCTGTAATTCTTCTGGTGTGGTTTTATCTTGTAGCTGTAGTAGCTGACAGGTAGGACATCCCCGCCTCGTTATTGCATCAGGATACCCCTGATGCCGGTACCACTGGCGTCGACATGGAGGATGAAAGGCTTCGTGATATCTGACGAGGCGAGCATGGGATTAGAACAGAGCAGGAATTTAAGTTGTTCAAAAGCAATGGTCTGCTGAATGGTCCAATTATACCGTTGCTTGGGGCGGTTAAAGTGATCAAAGGTGTCACCACCGTACTAAAATTCTTCACAAACCTATGGTAGTAGGAGGCAAGACCAAGGAAGCGCAGGAGCTGCTTCCTGGTGGTAGGCTGTGGGTAATGCTGGATGGCTTGGGTATGTATGTTTAACGGAGCTATGCTGCCACTCCCTATCTCATGACCAAGATAACGCACTTTACCTTTGGCAAAGGTGGACATGTCCAAGTTGATGGTGAGGCCGGCTGTCAGGAGCTTGGCAAACAGTCGTTGCAGCTGGAGCAGATGTTCGCTCCAGGTGTTGGTTGCCACAACGATGTCATCCAAGTAGGCGTAGGTGTTATCTAAGCCCTGGATGACGCGGTTGACAGCTCGCTGGAAGGTGGCCGGGGCATTACATAGTCCAAATGGAAGGCGTTCATATCTGTAAAGGCCAAAGGGAGTAGTAAAGGCAGATATTTCCTTAGCTCGCTCCGTTAAACACACTTGGTAGTATCCCTTGAGTAAGTCTAACTTTGATTATCAATGGCGTCAAGGATGTCATCTATTCTAGGTAATGGATAAGCATCCTTGATAGTCACAAGATTCAATTTCCGGTAATCGGTACATAACCTCACTTTACCGTGCGGTTTCGGCACCAAGATGCAGGGTGAGGCCCAAGGGGACTCACAAGGGGTGGCCAGCCATGATCCAGGAGGTACTGTACTTCAGCACGCATGACTTCCTTTTTCGTCGGGCTGATTCTGTAGAAAGGCTGACGAAACGGCCGGGTGTCAGGGAGTAGCTGGATGTCATGTTGAACCACATTACACTCCTGTGGATCATCGCTGAACAACTTCTGATGTTCCTTAAAGATTCTGATGAGAGGAGCACTATTACTGTCCCGCAAATAGGTATGAAGATCATTAAGGATTTCCGAGTCGGAAGGCACTGACTCAGTGTTAGTGCTTTCGGGAGGAGAAGCAGGGAAGGTCTCACTGTGGAGGTATGGACCTTTAAAGGTGGATAATGATACCAACACAGTGGGGGGAGTACCTTGATACTGCTTCAGGAGGTTGACGTGGCACAACTGGGTCTTCCGCCGCCTATCTGGAGTCTTTAAGAACGTAGTTGTGATTGTTTCTGCACTCCTTGATGCGGTAATGTCCTGAAAACTTGTTTTGCAATGGAGAACCTGGGATAGGAAAATATGCCAACACGAAGTCTCCTGGTTTAAATTTCCTTAGTTTGCTGCGTTGGTCAAAATGAGTCTTCATCCTCTCCTGAGCTTTCAATAGATTGTCCTTAGCAAATTTACGTACTCTCTCTAGAATGTGTTTTAAGTGTTAAAGAAACTGGGGCACATTCTGAGGGTCACTGAAGGTGGCATTACGTAGAGAGTCTTTGAAAGCTTTGAGAGGAGTACTGCACTTACGTCCGTAGAGCATCTCATGAGGAGATACTCCTAAGCACTCATTGGGGAGACTTCCGAAAATGCACATAATGAGGTCAAGTTGTTTATTCCAGTCCTTCAAGGTTTCATTGCAAAATTTCTTTAGGAGTGCTTTAATAGTCTGATGACTACGTTCAAGAGAACCCTGTGAAGCAGGATGATAGGAGCTGGACAGTACCTGTGTGATGTTGAACTCTTCCAGTGTCTTCTTGAAGAGATCACTGGTGAAGTTGGTGCCACAGTCACTTTGAACCTCTCTTGGAAATCCATACTGGGTGAAGATCTTCAATAGGTGTTTCACCACAGTAGCAGCCGTAATGTTCTTTACTGGAACTGCTATGGGGAATCTGGTGGTAGGACACATGATAGTTAGTATATAGGCGTTGCCAGAACTGGTCTGGGGTAAAGGACCAACACAGTCTATGATGAGTCTGTGGAAAGGTTCCGCAGGCACCTGGATGGGTTTTAGTGGAGCCTGGGATATAGAGATGTTTGGTTTACCTGCCATCTGACATGTATGACACTGTTGTATGTACTTTTTAATGTCTTTTACCATACCTGGCCAGTAGTAGTCTTGTCTGATTCCGTGGTAGGTTTTGTTAAAACCATAGTGAGAAAGTGCTCCGTGGGCCAGGTGTAGAATATCGGGCCGTATGCTGGTGGGAATCACTAGTTGTTCGACATTGGCCCAATCGTCATCCTCCTTCAGCTTGCTGGGTCTGTATCTGCGGTAGAGCAATTCATTCTCTAGGAAGAACCCAGGGATACTGTCAGGTTGAGTCTCAGCCTGGAAGAATAATGGTGTTAATGATTGATCTTCCCTCTGTAACTTACGGAACTCCAAACTGGTAAGATTAGGAGGTAGATTCTGAGGGTCTTGAGGGACAGCGGTAGCAGTAGAGTCAGCTGATTGTGGTCGTGCAGCTTGTGCACGGGTGGTCACCAAAACCGGAGGAGAAACTTCATCACTTTCTTGAACCTCTGCTGGAACATATTCAAAGATGGGATTATCCATTACAGAGGTACACACCTGGGGTTTGTCCGTGATGATCAGGTTGGACGGTTGCAGATCTTCTGCCAAGGCGTTGCCCAGGAGAAGTTGCACTCCAGGCATGGGAAAAGGCTTTTCCCTGATGGCGACTTGGACTTCACCGGTCACGAAGGGACAATCCAGGTGAACTCTGGCGAGTGGATACTGACCTCACTGCTACTATCCACTCTGGCGAGTGGATAGTAGCAGTGAGGTCAGTGATATGGACGGTTTCTCTGGTGTAGGTGATGTTAGGCACAGCCGATTTCAATCTAATAGACTGAAGAGCCGCTGTGTCCCTCAAGATCTTCAATTTGAAACGTCCCTCCGAATTTGTACCGATGGCAGAGACAGTTCCAGGATACAGGTGTTTACTGAAGAGAGAAAGATCATTACCATGAACACCAACATTCATTACAGGCTTACCGGACTTAGAAGGAGTCTGTTTGGGTTTAGTAGATTCATTGCTCTTGTATTGAGCCTTCCCACATCTATCTATGGTATGTCCATAGAGTTTGAAATACTTACAATACAATTGTGAGCTCGCTTGATCTGTACTCACTTTATCGTAACTGTACCAAGACTTCTTACTGGGAGGTGGTGATGGTGTCAGCCGGTGGATGAGGCTGTAGGTGTCAGCCGACTTACACATTTGATGTAGTCTGTTTCTTCTTTATCTGCTAAATATAAACGGACAGAAGGGGGAACACGTCTGAAGAATTCCTCAACTAGTATGAGGTTGATGAGTTCTGCAAATGTAGAGACATGTGCTGCTTCCAGCCATTTCATGAAATATCTTTTCTTTGTATTGGCCAATTCTAGAAAGGTGGTGGTACTTGCCTTAAGATGGTCACGGAATTTTCGTCGGTAGCTTTCGGTGGAGAGAAGGTGGGCGTCCAACACTGCTTGCTTCAGGGTCTGGTAGTCATTCTCAGACGCTAAGGAACTGAGAGTAACTGCAGCTCTACCTGTAAGATGCACTCTGAGAAGGGTGGACCATTGATCAACAGGCCAGCTAAGTTGATTAGCTAGGGTCTCAAAGGTGGTAAAAAAGACATCAATCTCCGTCTCAATGAATGGTGGCATTAACTTAGTTGCATGGGAGACATTGAAACTTACTGGAAGACTGGCGGTAGCTTGTTGGCGCTGAGTGTGGTGCGTAGTTTCCAATGTGAGTTCTCGTTGACGACATTCTATAGCCATATCCGCTTGCTGTTTGTCATGTTCGCGTTGCATCTCCAGGTGACGTTGTTTTGCTTCAAGCTGTACTCGCTCACGCTCTCTGAGTAGTACAGTCTTACGTTCTTGTTCTTCTTTTCTCATTGCAGCTTCTCGTTCCCTTATTTGTAGAGCTTCTTTCGCCAGGGCCGCCTCGCGTTCTTGTTCTTCTTTCCTGATTGAAGCTTCTTCTTTCCTCATTTGTAGAGTTGCTTGCTGTTGCTCCCTTTCGAGCTTGGCGAGTTCAAGTTTGAGTTTCAAAGTTGCCAAATCAGTTTTATCTGCAATAGAATAAGTTTCGTGAGTTTCAGAGTCAATTGTCCCTTCATCTAAGAGGTGATCCATAATTAAGTTATTTAATTCATTTTTGTTGGTTCCATGGGGAACATCTAGTTGATACTCGTGTGCAAGAGTTTGTAATTCAGTCCTCTTGGCACGACATAAGGTCCCTATTTCACCTGCTGGATCGTTACGAAAAGCTTGGAGACGAAACATTGTGAAAGATAGCAAATAAATGTACAACGAATATAGTTGTGATATGGTAAATGTCAGAAACAGGATAACGTGGCAACTGGTAAATTATCCTGTGGAATTTTAATCTTTAACAATAAACGTTAATTATAGGATGGTAAATGATTAGTCAATCAAAGTCGCAGGAAATCTTGTACCCGGTACTCAATGTAAGAGAATAAGGGCAAGAAAATCCTACTAAATAAGTGAAACTGAGTTTCTAAAACAAATGAAACATTTAATTGCTCCATAAGTGAATTAGGTAGTCCAAGAATGTTGGCATACCATGCTGAGTCTCTATAGGACATAAGCAAGGGTTTCCCACTCAATGAAATATGATACTTACAGAATTAGCGAACTTTGTGCTCTGTAAAAAGAAAGCTAATTCCCTACCTAAGTAAATATCATCATCTCTGACCGACGTGTAGGGGTGCGAGTGTCAACTGGTGACGAGAACTGCTGCTGAGGTCCCAACTCAGCAACAAAGTCCGTGCTAGAGGAACTATGGCCCTCTGTATCCTCCTTCGGTCGGATTGCAGAAGATAGGGTGCTTTGACCCGAAGACAAACCAAGTGTGGTGTAGTAGCCTGGTGTAGTAGCCTGGTTTAGTAGCCTGGTGTAGTGGTGTGATGTAGTAGCATAGTGTAGTGGCCTGGTGTAGTGGCCTGGTGTAGTAGCCTGGTGTAGTAGCATATAGTAGCCTGGTGTAGTGATGTGGTGTAGTAGCCTGGTATAGTGGTGTGGTGTAGTAACCTGGTATAGTGGTGTGGTGTAGTAACCTGGTATAGTGGTGTGTAGTAACCTGGTGTAGTGGTGTGGTGTAGTAGCCTGATATAGTGGTGTGGTGTAGTAACCTGGTATAGTGGCGTGGTGTAGTACTCTGGTATAGTCGTGTGGTGTAACCCCTGGTACAGTGGTGTTGTGTACTACCCTGGTATAGTGGCATGGTGTAGTAGCATGGTATAGTAGCATGGTGTAGTATAGCCTGGTGTAGTGGCGTGGTGTAGTAGCCTGGTATAGTGGTGTGGTGTAGTAGCCTGGTGCAGTGCTGTGAAGTAGCATGGTATAGTGGTGTGGTGTAGTAAACTGGTATAGTGGTGCGTAGTAACCTGGTGTAGTGGTGTGGTGTAGCCTAGTATAGTGGTGTGGTGTAGTAGCCTGGTATAGTAGCATGGTGTAGTATAGCCTGGTGTAGTAGCGTGGTGTAGTACCCTGGTATAGTTGTGTGGTGTAGTAGCCTGGTGTAGTGGTGTAGTGTAGGAGCCTGGTGTAGTGGCATGTAGTAGCCTTGTATAGTGGTGTGGTGTAGTGCCGTGGTGAAGTAGCATGGTATGGTGGTGTAGTGTAGTAGCCTGGTGTAGTGATGTGGTGGAGTAGCCTGGTGTAGTGGCGTGGTGAAGTAGCGTGGTATAGTGGTGTGGTGTAGTAGCCTGGTGTAGTGGTGCGGTGTAGTAGCCTGGTGTAGTGGTGTGATATAGTACCCTGCTGTAGTGGTGTAGTGTAGTAGCCTGGTGTAGTGATGTGGTGGAGTAGCCTGGTGTAGTGGTGTGTAGTACCCTGGTGTAGTGGTGTGGTGTAGTAGCCTGGTGTAGTGGTGTGTAGTACCCTGGTGTAGTGGTGTGGTGTAGTAGCCTGGTGTAGTGGTGTGGTGTAGTAGCTTGGTGTAGTGGTGTGATATAGTACCCTGCTGTAGTGGTGTGGTGTAGTACCCTGGTGTAGTGGTGTGGTGTAGCCTGGTATAGTGGTGTGGTGTAGTAGCTTCGTATAATAGCATGGTGTATTATAGCCTGGTGTAGTACCCTGGTATAGTGGTGTGGTGTAGTAGCCTGGTGTAGTGGCGTGTAGTAGCCTGGTATAGAGGTGTGGTGAGGTAGCCTGGTATAGTGGTGTAGTGTAGTAGCCTGGTGCAGTGGTGTGGAGTAGTAGCCTGGTGTAGTCGTGTGGTGTAGTACCCTGGTGTAGTGGTGTGGTGTAGTACCCTTGTGTAGTGGCATGGTGTAGTACCCTGGTGTAGTGGTGTGGTGTAGTAGCCTGGTATAGTGGTGTGGTGTACTAGCCTGGTATAGTGGTGTGGTGTAGTACCTGGTGTAGTGTAGTAGCCTGGCATAGTGGTGTGGTGTAGTAGCCTGGTGTAGTAGTGTGTAGTAGCCTGGTGTAGTAGTGTGTAGTAGCCTGGTGTAGTAGTGTGTAGTAGCCTGGTATAGTGGTGTGGTGTACTACCCTGGTATAGTGGTGTGGTGTAGTAGCTTGGTGAAGTGGTGTGGTGTAGTACCCTGGTATAGTGGTGTGGTGTAGTAGCCTGGTGTAGTGGTGTGATATAGTACCCTGGTGTAGTGGTGTGGTGTAGTACCCTGGTGTAGTGGTGTGTAGTACCCTGGTGTAGTGGTGTGGTGTAGCCTGGTATAGTGGTGTGGTGTAGTAGTCTGGTATAGTAGCATGGTGTAGTATAGCCTGGTGTAGTGGCGTGGTGTAGTACCCTGGTATAGTGGTGTGGTGTAGTAGCCTGGTGTAGTGTAGTAGCCTGGTGTAATGCCGTGGTGAAGTAGCATGGTATAGTGGTGTGGTGTAGTAGCATGGAATAGTGGTGTGGTGTAGTACCCTGGTGTAGTGGTGTGGTGTAATAGCCTGGTGTAGTGGCACAGTGTAGTAGCCTGGTGTAGTGGTGTGGTGTAATACCCTGGTATAGTGGTGTGTAGTACTCTGGTGTACTGGTGTGGTGTAGTAGCCTGGTGTAGTGGTGTGGTGTAGTAGCCTGGTATAGTGGTGTGGTGAAGTAGCCTGGTGTAGTGGTGTGGTGTAGTAGCCTGGTGTAGTGGTGTGGTGTAGTAGCCTGGTGTAGTGGTGTGGTGTAGTAGCCTGGTATAGTGGTGTGGTGTAGTGGCCTGGTATAGTGGTGTGGTGTAGTAGCCTGGTATAGTGGTGTGGTGTAGTAGCCTGGTGTAATGCCGTGGTGAAGTAGCGTGGTATAGTGGTGTGGTGTAGTAGCCTGGTGTAGTGGTGTGGTGTAGTACCCTGGTGTAGTGGTGTGGTGTAGTACCCTAGTGTAATGGTGTATAATACCCTGGTGTAGTGGTGTGGTGTACTGGCATGGTGTAGTAGCCTGGTATAGTGGTGTGGTGTAGTACCCTGGTGTAGTGGTATGGTGTAGTACCCTGGTGTAGTGGTGTGGTGTAGTAGTTTGCTGTACTGGTGTGGTGTAGTACCCTGGTTTAGTGGCATGGTATACTAGCCTGGTATAGTGGTGTAGTGTAGTACCTGGTGTAGTGTAGTAGCCTGGTATAGTGGTGTGGTGTAGTATCCTTGTGTAGTGTAGTAGCCTGATATAGTGGTGTGTAGTAGCCTGGTATAGTGCTGTGGTGTAGTAGCCTGGTGTAGTAGTGTGTAGTAACCTGGTATAGTAGTGTGGTTTAGTACCCTGGTGCAGTGGCATGGTGTAGTACCCTGGTATAGTGGTGTAGTGTACTACCCTTGAATAGTGGTGTAGTGGCATAGTGTAGTAGCCTGGTATAGTAGTGTGGTGTAGTAGCCTGGTATAGTTTTGTGGTGTAGTAGTCTGGTAAAGTGGTGTCGTGTAGTAGCCTGGAGTAGTGGTGTGGTGTAGTAACCTGGTATAGTGGTGTGGTGTAGTAGCCTGGTGTAGTGGTGTGGTGTAGTAGCCTGGTGTAGGGGTGTGGTATAGTAGCCTGGTATAGTGGTGTGGTGTAGTTGCCTGGTATAGTGGTGTGGTGTAGTTGCCTGGTAAAGCTTTGTGGTGTAGTAGCCTGGTATAGTGGTGTCGTGTAGTAGCCTGGTGTAGTGGTGTGGTGTAATAACCTGGTATAGTGGTGTGGTGTAGTAGCCTGGTGTAGTGGTGTGGTGCAGTAGCCTGGTGTAGTGGTGTGGTGTAGTAGGCTGGTGTAGTGGTGTGGTGTAGTAGCCTGGTGTAATGGTGTGGTGTTGTAACCTGGTATAGTGGTGTGGTGTGGTGCCCTGGTGTAGTGGTGTGGTGTAGTATTGTGGTGTAGTGGTATGGTGCTGCAGCCTCGTGTAGTGGTGTGGTGTAGTACCCTGGTATAGTGGTGTGGTGTAGTAGCCTGGTGTATTGTAGTACCATGGTGTAGTGGTATGGTGTAGTAGCCTGGTGTAGTGGCATGGTGTAGTAGCCTGGTATAGTGGTGTGTAGTACCCTTGTGTAGTGGTGTGGTGTAGTAGCCTGGTGTACTGGTGTGGTGTAGTAGCCTGGTGTAGTGGCGTTGTGTAGTAGCCTGGTGTAGTGGTGTGGTGTAGTAGCCTGGTGTAGTAGTGTGGTGTAGTACCTTGTAGTGTAGGAGCCTGGTATAGTGGTGTGGTGTAATAGCCTGGTATAGTGGTGTGGTGTAGTAACCTGTTATAGTAGCGCGGTGTAGTACCCTGGTATAGTGGTGTGGTGTAGTACCCTGGTATAGTGGTGTGGTGTAGTAACCTTGTGGTGTGGTGGTGTAGCCTGGTATAGTGGCGTGGTGTAGTACCCTGGTATAGTGGTGTGGTGTAGTAACCTGGTATAGTTACGTGGTGTAGTACCCTGTTATAGTGGTGTGGTGTACTATCAAGGTATAGTAGTGTGGTGTAGTGGCTTGGTGTAGTACCCTGTTGTAGTGAAGTGGCATGGTGTAGTAGCCTGATATAGTGGTGTGGTGTAGTACCCTGGTGTAGTGGTGTGGTGTAGTAGCCTGGTGTATTGTAGTACCATGGTGTAGTGGTGTGGTGTAGTAGCCTGGTGTAGTGGCATGGTGTAGTAGCCTGGTATAGTGGTGTGTAGTACCCTGGTGTAGTGGTGTGGTGTAGTAGCCTGGTGTACTGGTGTGGTGTAGTAGCCTGGTGTAGTGGTGTAGTGTAGTAGCCTGGTGTAGTAGTGTGGTGTAGTAGCCTGATGTAGTAGTGTGGTGTAGTACTTTGTAGTGTAGGAGCCTGGTATAGTGGTGTGGTGTAGTAGCCTGGTATAGTGGCGTGGTGTAATACCCTAGTATAGTGGTATGGTGTAGCCTGGTATAGTGGTGTGGTGGTGTAGCCTGGTATAGTGATGTGGTGAAGTACCCTGGTATAGTGGTGTGGTGTAGTAACCTGATATAGTGGCGCGGTGTAGTACCCTGGTATAGTGGTGTGGTGTACTACCCTGGTATAGTGGTGTGGTGTAGTGGCATAGTGTAGTAGCCTGGTATAGTAGTGTGGTGTAGAGGCATGGTGTAGTACCCTGTTGTAGTGTAGTGGCATGGTGTAGTAGCCTGGTATAGTGGTGTGGTGTAGTACCCTGGTGTAGTGGTGTGGTGTAGTAGCCTGGTGTAGTGGCACAGTGTAGTAGCCTGGTATAGTGGTGTGGTGCAGTAGCCTGGTATAGTGGTGTGGTGTAGTAGCCTGGTGTAGTGGTGTGGTGTAGTAGCCTGGTATAGTGGTGTGGTGTAGTAGCCTGGTGAAGTGGTGTGGTGTAGTAGCCTGGTGTAGTCGTGTGGTGTGGTAGCCTGGTGTAGTGGTGTGGTGTAGTACCCTGGTGAAGTGTCATGGTGTAGTAGCCTGGTATATTGGTGTGGAATAGTACCCTCGTGTAGTGTAGTAGCCTGGTGTAGTGGTGTGGTGTAGTAGCCTGGTGTAGTGTAGTAGCCTGGTGTAGTGGTGTGGTGTATTACCCTGGTATAGTGGTGTGGTGTAGTAGCCTGGTGTTGTGTAGTAGCCTGGTGTAGTGGTGTGGTGTAGTAGCCTGGTGTAGTGGTGTGGTGTAGTAGCCTGGTATAGTGGTGTGGTGTAGTAGCCTGGTGTAGTGGCATGGTGTAGTAGCCTGGTGTAGTGGTGTGGTGTAGTAACTTGGTATAGTGGTGTGGTGTAGTAGCCTGGTATAGTGGTGTGGTTTAGTACCCTGGTATAGTGGTATGGTGTAGCCTGGTATAGTGGTGTGGTGTAGTAGCCTGGTATAGTGGCGTGGTTTAGTACCCTGGTATAGTGGTATGGTGTAGCCTGGTATAGTGGTGTGGTGTAGTAGCCTGGTATAGTGGTGTGGTGTTGTTCCCTTGTAGTGGTGTGGTGTAGTACCCCAGTATAGTGGTGTGGTGTAGTAACCTGGTATAGTGCAGTACCCTAATATAGTGGTGGGGTGTAGTAGTCTGGTATAGTGGTGTGGTGTTGTAGCATGGTGTGGTGTAGTGGTGTGGTGTAGTACCCTGGTGTAGTAGCCTGGTGTAGTGTAGTACCCTGGTGTAGTGGTGTGGTGTAATAGCCTGGTGTGGTGTAGTACCCTGGTATAGTGGTGTGGTGTAGTAGCCTAGTGTGGTGTAGTGGTGTGGTGTAGTACCCTGGTATAGTGGTGTGGTGTAGTAGCCTAGTGTGGTGTAGTGGTGTGGTGTAGTACCCTGGTGTAGTGGTATGGTGTAGTAGTCTGGTGTAGTGGTGTGGAGTAGCCTGGTGTAGTAGTGTGGTGTAGTAACATGGTATAGTGGTGTGGTGTTGTGTCCTGGTGTAGTGGTGTGGTGTAGTGGTATAGTGTTGTAGCCTCGTGTAGTGGGGTGGTGTAGTACCCTGGTATAGTGGTGTGGTGTAGAAACCTGGTTGGTGTGGTGTAGAAACCTGGTAAAGTGTAGTACCCTGTTATAGTGGCGTGGTGTAGTAACCTGGTGTAGTGTAGTACTCTGGTGTAGTGGTGTGGTGTAGTAGCCTGGTGTAGTGGCATGGTGTTGTAGCCTTGTAGCCTTGTATAGTGGTGTGTCGTACCCTGGTGTAGTGGTGTGGTGTAGTAGCCTGGTGTACTGGTGAGGTGTAGTAGCCTGGTGTAGTGGCGTGGTCTAGTAGCCTGGTGTAGTGGTGTAGTGTAGTAGCCTGGTGTAGTACCTTGTAGTGTAGGAGCCTGGTATAGTGGTGTGGTGTGTAGTACCCCTGGTGTAGTGTAGTAGCCTGGTATAGTGGTGTGGTGTAGTACCCTGGTATAGTGGTGTGGTGTAGTAACCTTGTGGTGTGGTGTTGTAGCCTGGTATAGTGGCGTGGAGTGGTAGCCTGGTGTAGTGGTGTGGTGTAGTAGCCTGGTAAAGTGGTGTGGTGTAGTACCCTGGTGAAGTGTCTTGGTGTAGTAGCCTGGTATATTGGTGTGGAATAGTACCCTGGTGTAGTGTAGGAGCCTGGTATAGTGGTGTGGTGTGTAGTACCCTGGTGTAGTGTAGTAGCCTGGTGTTGTGTAGTAGCCTGGTATATTGGTGTGGTGTAGTAGCCTGGTATAGTGGTGTGGTGTAATAGCCTGGTATAGTGGTGTGGTGTAGTAGCCTGGTATAGCGGTGTGGTGTAGTACCCTGGTATAGTGGTATGGTGTAGCCTGGTATAGTGGTGTGGTGTTGTAACCTTTGTGGAGTGGTGTAGTAGCCTGGTATAGTGGCGTGGTGTTATACCCTAGTATAGTGGTATGGTGTAGCCTGGTATAGTGGTGTGGTGGTGTAGCCTGGTATAGTGATGTGGTGTAGTAGCCTGGTGTAGTCGTGTGGTGTGGTAGCCTGGTGTAGTGGTGTGGTGTAGTAGCCTGGTAAGGTGTTGTGGTGTAGTACCCTGGTGAAGTGTCATGGTGTAGTAGCCTGGTATATTGGTGTGGAATAGTACCCTGGTGTAGTGTAGTAGCCTGGTGTAGTGGTGTGGTGTATTACCCTGGTATAGTGGTGTGGTGTAGTAGCCTGGTGTTGTGTAGTAGCCTGGTGTAGTGGTGTGGTGTAGTAGCCTGGTGTAGTGTAGTAGCCTGGTATAGTGGTGTGGTGTAGTAACTTGGAATAGTGGTGTGGTGTAGTAGCCTGGTATAGTGGCGTGGTTTAGTACCCTGGTATAGTGGTATGGTGTAGCCTGGTATAGTGGTGTGGTGTAGTAGCCTGGTATAGTGGTGTGGTATTGTTCCCTTGTAGTGGTGTGGTGTAGTACCCCAGTATAGTGGTGTTGTGAAGTACCCTGGTATAGTGGTGTGGTGTAGTAACCTGGTATAGTGTAGTACCCTAATATAGTGGTGGGGTGTAGTAGTCTGGTATAGTGGTGTGGTGTTGTAACATGGTGTGGTGTAGTGGTGTGGTGTAGTACCCTGATATAGTAGCCTGGTGTAGTGTAGTACCCTAATATAGTGGTGGGGTGTAGTAGTCTGGTATAGTGGTGTGGTGTTGTAACATGGTGTGGTGTAGTGGTGTGGTGTAGTACCCTGATATAGTAGCCTGGTGTAGTGTAGTACCCAGGTGTAGTGGTGTGGTGTAATAGCCTGGTGTAGTGTGTTACCCTGGTATAGTGGTGTGGTGTAGTAGGCAAGTGTGGTGTAGTGGTGTGGTGTAGTACCCTGGTGTAGTGGTATGGTGTAGTAGGCTGGTGTAGTGGTGTGGAGTAGCCTGGTGTAGTAGTGTGGTGTAGTAACATGGTATAGTGGTGTGGTGTTGTGCCCTGGTGTAGTGGCATGGTGTAGTAGCCTTGTATAGTGGTGTGTAGTACCCTGGTGTAGTGATGTGGTGTAGTAGCCTGTTGTACTGGTGAGATGTAGTAGCCTGGTGTAGTGGTGTGGTGTAGTACCCTGGTGTAGTGGTGTGGTGTAGTAGCCTGTTGTACTGGTGAGGTGTAGTAGCCTGGTGTAGTGGTGTGGTGTCGTACCTTGTAGTGTAGGAGCCTGGTATAGTGGTGTGGTGTGTAGTAGCCTGGTGTAGTGGCATGGTGTAGTAGCCTGGTGTAGTGGCATGGTGTAGTGGTGTGGTGTAGTAACTTGGTATAGTGGTGTGGTGTAGTACCCTGGTGTAGTAGCCTGGTGTAGTGGTGTGGTGTAGTACCTTGTAGTGTAGGAGCCTGGTATAGTGGTGTGGTGTGTAGTAGCCTGGTGTAGTGGCATGGTGTAGTAGCCTGGTGTAGTGGCGTGGTGTAGTAGCCTGGTGTAGTAACATGGTGTAGTAGCCTGGTGTAGTGGCATGGTGTAGTAGCCTGGTGTAGTGGTGTGGTGTAGTAACCTTGGGGTGTGGTGTAGTAGCCTGGTATAGTGGCGTGGTTTAGTACCCTGGTATAGTTGTATGGTGTAGCCTGGTATAGAGGTGTGGTGTAGTAGCCTGGTATAGTGGTGTGGTGTTGTTCCCTTGTAGTGGTGTGGTGTAGCCTGGTATAGTGGTGTGGTGGTGTAGCCTGGTATAGTGGCGTGGTGTAGTACCCTGGTTTAGTGGTGTGGTGTAGTAACCTGGTATAGTTACGTGGTGTAGTACGCTGGTATAGTGGTGTGGTGTACTACCAAGGTATAGTGGTGTGGTGTAGTGGCATAGTGTAGTAGCCTGGTATAGTAGTGTGGTGTAGTATCATGGTGTAGTACCCTGTTGTAGTGAAGTGGCATGGTGTAGTAGCCTGGTATAGTGGTTTGGTGTAGTACCCTGGTGTAGTAGCCTGGTGTATTGTAGTACCATGGTGTAGTGGTGTGGTGTAGTGGTGTGGTGTAGTAGCCTGGTGTATTGTAGTACCATGGTGTAGTGGTGTGGTGTAGTAGCCTGGTGTAGTGGCATGGTGTAGTAGCCTGGTATAGTGGTGTGTAGTACTCTGGTAGTACTGGTGTGGTGTAGTAGCCTGGTGTAGTGGTGTAGTGTAGTAGCCTGGTGTAGTAGTGTGGTGTAGTAGCCTGATGTAGTAGTGTGGTGTAGTACCTTGTAGTGTAGGAGCCTGGTATAGTGGTGTGGTGTTATACCCTAGTATAGTGGTATGGTGTAGCCTGGTATAGTGGTATGGTGTAGCCTGGTATAGTGGTGTGGTGGTGTAGCCTGGTATAGTGATGTGGTGAAGTACCCTGGTATAGTGGTGTGGTGTAGTGGCATAGTGTAGTAGCCTGGTATAGTAGTGTGGTGTAGTGGCATGGTGTAGTACCCTGTTGTAGTGTAGTGGCATGGTGTAGTAGCCTGGTATAGTGGTGTGGTGTAGTACCCTGGTGTAGTGGTGTGGTGTAGTAGCCTGGTGTAGTGGTACAGTGTAGTAGCCTGGTATAGTGGTGTGGTGCAGTAGCTTGGTATAGTGGTGTGGTGTAGTAGCCTGGTGTAGTGGTGTGGTGTAGTAGCCTGGTATAGTGGTGTGGTGTAGTAGCCTGGTGAAGTGGTGTGGTGTAGTAGCCTGGTGTAGTGGTGTGGTGTGGTAGCCTGGTGTAGTGGTGTAGTGTAGTACCCTGGTGAAGTGTCATGGTGTATTACCCTGGTATAGTGGTGTGGTGTAGTAGCCTGGTGTAGTGTAGTAGCCTGGTGTAGTGGTGTGGTGTATTACCCTGGTATAGTGGTGTGGTGTAGTAGCCTGGTGTTGTGTAGTAGCCTGGTGTAGTGGTGTGGTGTATTACCCTGGTATAGTGGCATGGTGTAGTGGTGTATTGTAGTACCATGGTGTAGTGGTGTGGTGTAGTAGCCTGGTATAGTGGTGTGGTGTTGTTCCCTTGTAGTGGTGTGGTGTAGTACCCCAGTATAGTGGTGTGGTGAAGTACCCTGGTATAGTGGTGTGGTGTAGTAACCTGGTATAGTGTAGTACCCTAATATAGTGGTGGGGTGTAGTAGTCTGGTATAGTGGTGTGGTGTTGTAGCATGGTGTGGTGTAGTGGTGTGGTGTAGTACCCTGGTGTAGTAGCCTGGTGTAGTGTAGTACCCTGGTGTAGTGGTGTGGTGTAGTACCCTGGTGTAGTAGCCTGGTGTAGTGTAGTACCCTGGTGTAGTGGTGTGGTGTAATAGCCTGGTGTGGTGTAGTACCCTGGTATGGTGGTGTGGTGTAGTAGCCTAGTGTGGTGTAGTGGTGTGGTGTAGTACCCTGGTGTAGTGGTATGGTGTAGTAGCCTGGTGTAGTGGTGTGGAGTAGCCTGGTGTAGTAGTGTGGTGTAGTAACATGGTATAGTGGTGTGGTGTTGTGCCCTAGTGTAGTTGTGTGGTGTAGTGGTATAGTGTTGTAGCCTCGTGTAGTGGGGTGGTGTAGTACCCTGGTATAGTGGTGTGGTGTAGAAACCTGGTATTGTGTAGTACCCTGTTATAGTGGTGTGGTGTAGTAACCTGGTGTAGTGTAGTACTCTGGTGTAGTGGTGTGGTGTAGTACCCTGGTGTAGTGGCATGGTGTAGTAGCCTTGTATAGTGGTGTGTTGTACCCTGGTGTAGTGGTGTGGTGTAGTAGCCTGGTGTACTGGTGAGGTGTAGTAGCCTGGTGTAGTGGTGTGGTGTAGTAGCCTGGTGTAGTACCTTGTAGTGTAGGAGCCTGGTATAGTGGTGTGGTGTGTAGTACCCCTGGTGTAGTGTAGTAGCCTGGTATAGTGGTGTGGTGTAGTAGCCTGGTGTAGTGGTGTGGTGTAGTAGCCTGGTATAGTGGTGTGGTGTAGTACCCTGGTGTAGTGGTGTGGTGTAGTACCCTGGTATAGTGGTGTGGTGTAGTAACCTTGTGGTGTGGTGTAGTAGCCTGGTGTAGTGGTGTGGTGTAGTAGCCTGGTATAGTGGTGTGGTGTAGTACCCTGGTGTAGTGGTGTGGTGTAGTACCCTGGTATAGTGGTGTGGTGTAGTAACCTTGTGGTGTGGTGTAGTAGCCTGGTGTAGTTGTGTGGTGTAGTGGTATAGTGTTGTAGCCTCGTGTAGTGGGGTGGTGTAGTACCCTGGTATAGTGATGTGGTGTAGAAACCTGGTATTGTGTTGTACCCTGTTATAGTGGTGTGGTGTAGTAACCTGGTGTAGTGTAGTACTCTGGTATAGTGGTGTGGTGTAGTAGCCAGGTATAGTAGTGTGGTGTAGTGGCATGGTGTAGTACCCTGTTGTAGTGAAGTGGCATGGTGTAGTAGCCTGGTATAGTGGTGTGGTGTAGTACCCTGGTGTAGTGGTGTGGTGTAGTAGCCTGGTGTAGTGGCACAGTGTAGTAGCCTGGTATAGTGGTGTGGTGCAGTAGCATAGTATAGTGGTGTGGTGTAGGAGCCTGGTGTAGTGGTGTGGTGTAGTAGCCTGGTGAAGTGGTGTGGTGTAGTAGCCTGGTGTAGTGGTGTGGTGTAGTAGCCTGGTGTAGTGGTGTGGTGTAGTAGCCTGGTGTAGTGGTGTGGTGTAGTAGCCTGGTGTAGTTGTGTGGTGTAGTAGCCTGGTGTAGTGGTGTGGTGTAGTATCCTGGTGTAGTGGTGTAGTAGCCTGGTATAGTGGTGTGGTGTAGTACCCTGGTGTAGTGTCATGGTGTAGTACCCTGGTATAGTGGTTTGGTGTAGTTGCCTGGTGTAGTGTAGTAGCCTGGTGTAGTGGTGTGGTGTATTAGCCTGGTATAGTGGTGTGGTGTAGTACCCCTGGTATAGTGGTGTGGTGTAGTAGCCTGGTATAGTGGTGTGGTGTAGTAGCCTGGAATAGTGGTGTCGTGTAGTAGCCTGGTGTAGTGGTGTGGTGTAGTAGCCTGGTATAGTGGTTTGGTGTAGTAGCCTGGTGTAGTGGTGTGGTGTAGTAGCCTGGTGTAGTGGTGTGGTGTAGTTGCCTGGTGTAGTGGTATGGTATAGTAGCCTGGTATAGTAGTGTGATGTAGTAGCCTTGTATAGTGGTGTCGTGTAGTAGCCTGGTATAGTGGTGTGGTGTAGTAGCCTGGTGTAGTGGCATGGTGTAGAAGCCTGGTGTAGTGGTGTGGTGTAGTAACTTGGTATAGTGGTGTGGTGTAGTAGCCTGGTATAGTGGTGTGGTGTAGTAACCTTGTGGTTTGGTGCAGTAGCCTGGTATAGTGGTGTGGTGTAGTAACCTTGTGGTTTGGTGTAGTAGCCTGGTATAGTGGCGTGGTGTAGTACCCGGGTATAGTGGTATGGTGTAGCCTGGTATAGTGGTGTGGTGCAGTTGCCTGGTATAGTGGTGTGGTGTTGTTTCCTTGTAGTAGTGTGGTGTAGTACCCCAGTTTAGTGGTGTGGTATAGTACCCAGGTATAGTGGTGTGGTGTAGTTGTCTGGTATAGTGGTGTGGTGTAGTAGCCTGGTGTGGTGTAGTGGTGTGGTGCAGTACCGTGGTGTTGTTGCCTGGTGTAGTGTAATAGCCTGGTGTGGGTTAGTACCCTGGTATAGTGGTGTGGTGTAGTGGTGTGGTGTAGTACCGTGGTGTAGTGGTATGGTGTAGTAGCCTGGTGTAGTGGTGAGTAGTAACCTGGTGTAGTGGTGTGGTGTAGTAACCTGGTATAGTGGTGTGGTGTGATGCCCTGGTGTAGTGGTGTGGTGTAGTGGTATGGTGTTGTAGCCTCGTGTAGTGGTGTGGTGTAGTACCCTGGTATAGTGGTTTGGTGTAGTACCCTGGTATAGTAGCCTGGTGTAGTGTAGTACCTTGGTGTACTGGTGTGGTTTAGTAGCCTGGTGTATTGGCATGGTGTACCCAGCAAAACAAATCATCTAGGAAACGTTTGTCTATCTCTTCCCATAGGTGTAGGAATGATTTGCATTGAGAATGGTGCAGGAGAGCCTTTGAGAAACTTTTAATCAAAAAATCCAAACACAAAGGTTTTATAATAAATTGTTTTTTCCCAACTATTTTGTTCCTAATGTATTACAAATAGTTTTTACATGTTTAAATATAAAATTCATGGTGTTATTTTGTAAAACTTATTAATAAATTGTGAATGATATTTATTGGCTCAGTGAAACGTTCAAAATCCATTTAGTTATAATATATGATCAGAAAATTAGTTTTCCAAATTTTCTAAAAATCGCTCTTTTTACACAATTAGACTCCTTATGCATTCCAATAAACACTAACATCATGTTTAAATATATAATTTATGTATTATTCCCTAAAATAATTTATGTAAATTATAAAAGTTGCTGGAAAGTGGTGTGAAAGAATCTGAAAACTTTTTGTTGTCTTATATATTGGCGTGTTCTTATTAACTATGTCTCAAGTGCACAGTTTATCAAACAAGAAGATTAACATTCGTCAACCCTTAAAATCTTATATGTTATCTTGCTGGTGCAAAATGGGTGAATCTTTAGGAACAGCTAGTATCTATATGACAAATGGTGTTTTCCCTAACTCAAACAATGTAGGGTTTATTATTCTACACATATTTCTAATGACTCTTAGATGTTTACATTCTCTGAAGTATAATTGTGAAGGCTGTGTCCATCACTCTCAACACAGATTCTTAAACTCCTCTCTGCAGGTTCAACTATATAATTAGTTTCCATTCTGAATCTCCATGGACATTTGTATCCAAAATGAAACCAATGTGGTTTCCTTCAGCGCCTTCAGCCAGCACATTTGCTCATTCATTTCCACAGATTCCAACATGGTAGGGGATTTACAGAAATTTGGATATTCATATTGTTATATATTAAAAATATGAATGCAGTTCAATATGATAAGACAAATACATGAGTTTATGATAAATTCGTTTTCTGTAATATAACATTGATATGCTCTTTTTTTCTTTAAACGGCAGACTAAACTAAATCACGATCGAAAGTATATATTGCTTTTTAAGAATTAAGCTCCACCACTGACCGCCAATTAAGTGCTCACATCAACAGAGTTGATGTATAAATGGTCAACGCTCAACAGAGTTAGTATAAATGGGGTTAAGTCAGAGTTGGAAAATGTTGTAGGTTGAGTACCTCAAAGCTCTGTCCTGGGACCTCTGTTGTTTATAATACTCAAATCAAATCAAATGTTTATTTAGGTAAGGTACATACATACAAGAGATTTTACAAAGAGTAATGAGTTTATAGATAGGGCTAGTACATACAATGCCTAAAGCCACTATTACGCAAAGCGTTTCGGGCATGAAAAACTAAAATGACTAAAGCTTAATACTAATTGAGCATAAAAAATAAAAAGAGTTGAGAACAAATAAAAAAAGAGATAAAAACTGGGGAACATGGCTGAAAGCAGCACAAATACAATTCGGTCGACAAACAGCGTCATTTAAAAAAAAAAAAACAGACAGTGCTAAATACTGTATATATAAATGATTTAAATTCAGGTTTGAGTAGCAACATTTGCAAATTTGCCGATGATACAAAAATCGGTAGGGAAATAACACAGAAAAAGACTCACTATCTCTTCAAGTTGATCTAAATAGAGTTTTGAAATGGGCAAAAGGTTGACAGATGCAGTTCAATGCTGATAAATAATGTTTTGAGGTTAGGTAATGATATGATAGAGTTACAAGATACGAGATAGATGGTGTTGTGATTGCGAAGTCTGGTATTTCGAAAGGGAACTTGGAGTTATGATTAGTAAGAATTTAAAACCAAAAGATCAATGCATGAATGTTCGTAATAAGGCAAATAGTACACTAGGATTTATTAATCGAAGGGTTAATAACAAGACACCTGGTTTTGTTCTTTAGCTATATCTTGCTCTTTAAAGCTATTCATTCCCGTGCCGTCTCTTGGGTGGCTTAATTCTTATCAATCAATCAATTTGTTGCTCTGGTCAGGCCCCATTTTGATTATGCAGTTCAGTTTTGGTCGCCGTACTATAGAATTTATATAAATTCACTTGAACGTATCCAGCATAGAATGACAAAGTTAATTCTTCAATTGCATTCACTGAAACGGCGAAGAGTTAGGTGTGACATGATAGAGGTTTACAAGTTGATGAATGGACATAACAAATGGGATATTAAAAGTATCAGCACCAGACGAAATAATGGGTATAAATTGCATAAGTTTAGATTTAGGAAAGACCTGGGAAAATACTGGTTCGGTACCGAAACTTCGTCGTCCCTTCGCCTTCTAGTGTGTGGTCTGGTCATACAGTTTCTAAATTAAGCAATAGGCAGAATCAGATTGTAGAATATGTAGTTTAGTAGTAGAGTAGTTTACCACATCACATTGTTTGGATGTGTGATAATTGTATGATAGACAGTATGTTAAATGTGCTTTTTGTACTGTGATTTGTGTATTTGTACCCTATAATATATATAATATAATATATTTGTGTCACAAGTGATACAAAGAGGTGTCACAAGTGACATTACAAGAGGCTCACAACAGTCACTATACAAGGCACTTTACATCTATAGTGAGTCACTCAGTATAATGTTAGTGGTATGTGCGCGCGGCGTTTTTGTCACTTAAGCGTCAAAACAAAAATGTGTATACTCTTTTTACTCTCCTGACCTTAGTTCTTGAGCTACGTATTTCATTTTGGTACCAACGTGTTTGCAATAACATTCTCTAGAAGAACATTAGTAAAAAAAGTCACGAAAGGTATAGGGATACCAGCAGCAAATAAATAACTACGAAGATGACTCGCCATGAGCGCCCAACAGCAACAAAATGTATTTACTCTTGGGATTGTTATCACTTCCACACTTGTCCTACAGCGTTAATTTTGGTATCAATGGACTCGCAATGAAATTCCCAACACGGTGATATTAATATAAATGTAGAATAATGGTCGCGGCCCACCCGCAAGAGTGTGGGAAGTGGCGGAACTGTTACCCAGTATCAGTGACAGGACGACACATGTGTGATAGGGTGCTTTGAAAGTTTATACTTATTTCACTCTCCTGACATTATTATTCTATGTTCGTCATTCATTTTTGTGCCAATGTGTTCGCAATAGAATGTTCTATGAACCTGTAGGTAAAAAAGATCAACAAAGCGTAAGATAGAATAGCACCAAATATAAAACAACGCTGGAACATATCAGTGAGCGTCAAGCACACATGAAATGTTTTTACTGTTGTTATATCTTAAGCTGGTTGGGAGAGGTACAGTCTTTAACATAATTGGGAAGGTCATTCCACATTCGAGGTCCCTTGATTTGTAAAGGATTTCTAGTTTGACTAAGTCGTACCCTTTGAATATCAAATAGGTATTTGTTTCTGGTGTGGTGCTCATGGGATCTGATACAACCTTCTAGGAAGCTTTTAAGGTCAGGATTGACATTACAGTTAAGCGTTTTATATATATAAAATACACATGAGAGGATGTGCAAGGACTTAATATCAAACATATTAAGAGATTTGAGTAAGGGTACATATACTGCCCGGTTGCCTGAAATGCTATGCATACTCGTGGCTTTAGGTATTGTATTTATTTATTTATTTATTTATATATATACAAGAAGGTACATTGGGTTTGTGAGAATACATTGAATAGTACAGTATTTACAATCTTTGTTACATTATGTTGAAATTGAATTGAAATTGAAATAAGTTTATTGAGGTAAAATACACACAAAGGGATGAGGTAGCTCAAGTTATTCTCACCCCATTCAGTACAACGTGTTAATACATACATAGACACACATCACAAATAAACATATTACCAAACATTCTGAGAGATAAACATATACATTTCCTCCTTCACAAGTAGTATGTTATCAGACGTACACACAAATACTTTTATGACCTAGGTATACTGTATAGACAATTTGCAAGACACCTGCAGATAATTCAACAAAATATTACAGTCTTGGTGCAAAATTCTTATATCTCACAAGAATATCATCAACCTTTCCGTTGTGACACATCCAGGCTATTTGTTCAGGAACAGTCCTTATCTCAGTGTTTCTATATACATTAATCAACGGACAATCAAGAGCATAATGGGCCAGGGTGTGAGACCTTAGCATACCACATAGTTTACACTTCGTGTCATTATCATGAACACCTATCCCATATTCCCAGTAATATTTGTACCCAAGCCTGAGCCGCATGTACACAGAGTCACTCCAAGCATTTCTCCTTTTACCATAAGTGAAATGGGTGTTTTGACTCACATACATGTAGTGTTGCATGGTTTGACTTCTCTCATACATTATCTCTCTCCTCTCCACTCCCGCCTGTGCCTGAATATTTCTGATTTTGCTTCTTATTTATCTCATTGTGAATTCACATTCAGTGTCAACTTGTGGTTTTGATGTGGCACGTTTGGCCAAGTCATCCGCCACCTCGTTGAGCACTATTCCAATATGAGATGGAATCCACATGAATTTCACACTATAACCTTTCAGCTGTATCTCAGTTATTCTTCTCTTACAGTCCTCAACTATAGACATGAAGACTGGGTTTCGACTGTTTAAGGACTCCAGTGCTCCTCGGCTATCGACAAATACAAAAACATTTTTGTTGTCATGACGTACTTCCTCCAAACACGCCAGAATGGCCTGCAGTTCAGCTTGTGTGGATGATATATAATTACTAAGCCGGAGTTCAATTATCCTGTCCACAGTCCCACACTCCGTATATTCCCTTATTAGCACACCACACCCTGCCCTGCCATCCTCAGCCACCGACCCGTCGCAATACATGTAAACTGTTGCCTCTTGGTAACCGTGATATCATGCTTCCATACAAACACCGTAATTGTCCCGGTTCATAATGAATCTTTTTCACCTTGAGGGGTACAATTTCGACGTCTATTTTCTGTACTTTCCAGGGAGCAGACATATTACACTGTCGAGAGGGTTTACAGCAGTCAAGTAAGTCGTATTCCCTGAGGTCATGAGCTAATCCCCTCGTGTAGCGTGTCTCCCTCAGTTTCCTGGAAGTGTGTACGTCACTCAAGCAGGTCTGAACCCTCTGAAACAGCTTATCCCCTCCTTTTCTCCGCATGAAACGAATATATACTCTAGTGTAAATGTCACAGACTCTATCACACACACTCTGTAAATTTAATTCCATTCTTATTTCAATCATTGCATTTCTTTGACATCCAAGAATAATCCTCATAGCCTCGTTCTGTATCAGCTCTATTTTTTTAATTCTGCCTTGGCCTGTGTAAGGCAAAACGGGTGCTGCGTAGTGTATCAGGGACCGAACAGTACTTATGTATAACATCCGCAAGATAGGTGCCCCAACACCTTTACCAGAAAAAGCCAGTGCTTTCAGAGGATGCAGACGGGCTTTACATAAGATGCTGATATGATTTATTTCAGCATTTTTACTCTCACATGTGTATCCAACATACATGCCCAGATACTTGTACTTCTGAACACGGCTCAGTTCCACACCATTTAGAGTAAGTGTTATATTTCTTCGTTTCCTATACTCGTATTTGGTTTTATCTGCATTTATAACTAAGCCTAACTTGTGACAGGTTGTACCAAGTATGTTAAGAGCAGTTTGAATTTTGTTCCCAGAAGTGCCTTGTATAAGAATGTCATCAGCATATATGATCGTCGTGACCCCTGGAGGATACATCTCTGATGCTAATCTGTTCATTAATACATTGAATAAGGTGGGACTTAATACTCCCCCTTGTGGGGTACCTAACTGAAACCTCCGTTCCTCAGACATGTATCCCTGGTAATACACCTGACCTTTTCTGCCTTGTAGATAATCCCTTATCCAGTGTAGCAATCTCCCTGTTATTCCCAGATTGGCTAATTCGTATAAGATTACTTCCCCATTGGCTTTATCAAATGCTCCTTGTAGATCAACAAAAACTCTACAATTGTCATCCACATTAGACAAACACTTTAAGAGACAATCCGCAGTACTTTTGCCTTTGATAAAACCCCTCTGTGAGGTGTGTTGTGCTTTGCTTTGGCTAGTTGATCTACTAGTTCATTATGGAGAATACCACAATGCGCTGGGACCCATTGGATAGAGGTATCATAACCGTTTAATCGATGTTCATGAAGAAGTTGAAGACATGGGTAAACAAACTCCTTGCACGTTGTTGAAGAGTATGTAATGGCTTGAATCGCACTCTTGGAGTCACTGCAGATTGTATATGTCCCGATTGGTAATGTTGTGATTATTTGGAGAGCTTGATATAAGGCATATAATTCAGCTATGAAAACAGATAGTTGGTTTGGTAATCGCCATCCCTGCTTGAGATGGTATTCCGGTATCCATACAGCGCTAGTGACCGAGGGTACGTTGTTCATGATGATGCGAGATCCATCTGTATAAATCGCTGTGGTATTTTGGTAGCAATTTTTCATTGTTGAGAGAAAGACTGAGGCTATGGCTGAGTTCGGTGCAGACTTTGGAATGTTGTCTTCGAGTTGTATTGCTGTATTAGGAGTTGTATAAAGCCAGGGTGGAATAGTAAGTTGGGTTTCCGAGTTTTGGAGTAGAGAGAAGTCTATATTGAGGTTATTTGTAGCCCGTGTGAGGAAAAGTTGCGAGTGATTTGTTGGGAAGCGGGGGATATGTGGATTAACTGTTGGGTTAATTTTTGATCTGTATGGGTGTGTCTGGTGAGCAGTGGTACAGAGTGACAGATAGTTGCCACACATTATGTCTCGTCTGGTGGCTAGGCTTGTGAGGCCCGTTTCCCCGTAAAGTCCGAGGAAAGGAGTGGAACGCATTGCGCCACATTAAGTCGCATGGCATTGTTTTGAATGACCTCTAAAAAGGGTGTGAATGGAAATAGCTCTGAATTTAATATCAATTTACAGTTCATTCAGCAAGATATATTTTTATGCATTTATTCTAGGAGATCCATGAGCCACTGGTTCTCTTAATTATTTATATAATTCTGGTTTTTCGAAGCATTAAATATTATTGTATTATACAGCTAATTTTCCTCACATTCTTTTATGGTCTTTCGAACCTAGATTCCAAAAAGGATCAATAGAAAGAACCAGTGTAAACTCTTAAATATTTTATGGTCCAGTACATCAAATTAAATTACTGGTCCTATATAATCTATTATAACGCAACTAACCAATTACTAATCCTGATAACATTATACTCTTTAATTAAGTAGTATTGTCAGAAGTTAGGCTATATAATTATTATCATTTACGGCAGTAGGATACCTGCCACAAATAATCCTTCACGGCAGTAGGATACCTGCCACACAAAGAATTATGGCAGTAGGATACATGCCAAATATAACCATTCATGGCAGTAGGATACTTGCCACACCACATAACCATATACGGCAGTAGCATACCTGCCATATATAAAATTCTCGGCAGTAAGATACCTTCTTGAGGTTATCTTGAGATGATTTCGGGGCTTTTTAGTGTCCCCGCGGCCCGGTCCTTGACCAGGCCTCCACCCCCAGGAAGCAGCCCGTGACAGCTGACTAACACCCAGGTACCTATTTTACTGCTAGGTAACAGGGGCATAGGGTGAAAGAAACTCTGCCCATTGTTTCTCGCCGGCGCCCGGGATTGAACCTGGGACCACAGGATCAGAAGTCCAGTGTGCTGTCTGCTCGGCCGGCCGGCTCCTGCCACATAACTATATACGGCAGTAGGATAACTGCCATATGTAATCATACCTGAACATATTCTGTATAAACAAAATCATAAACTCCAAAAACATAGCACTATCCTGAATTTGGACAATTAGGATCATTATAATATATATACCAACCCCATATAGGGACAGATTTTTAGACTGGAATTGTACTAAATCATGTACAACTCTAGCCTAACCCATTATTATTAGCCAACCTAGTTAGGTAGGATTAAAATTAGACTAGCACTGTACCAAGAAATACAATCTAGTCAACATTTCTTATTGTGCAGACCCAAGTCAGGGTGGGACTTATCATTATTTAACACAAATTGTGTTTTCTTATTTTATTATATTTACTGTGTTCATTTTTTTATTTTTTGAGTGTTACTAGGTTTCACTATACCAACCAAAAGTGAAAATGAAGAAATAGCTGGAGGTGCAACCATAGTGACATCCAAGTTCTACTCAAATCTTAGCTATTTCAAGTTAGGTAGGTAAGCAAACCTCTACATGAGGAAGAATAACATAGCCTAACCAAGAAATTTAATACTAGGCTCTAAATACCCATACTGGCTCCACGCATATATGAACCAGTATCCCAGTTATTTTCATAACGAAATCATGGGACCAACTAAACTAAAATCCACAGACTGTGCACCAGAAGAAATGTCCAGCAACTGCTTATTATATCTTAGATCATACACGAGTCACAAAGGCCAAGTGACTCGACAACTGAATTAGTCAGGTGTTACAGCCAAAGAATTAGAAAACCACATAGTGGTGGCCAAGCAACAAAAGTTGCAGAGAACAAATGAGGCTGCAGATGACCATTTCAGCGTCCTCATGCAACAAAATCCTGAGCCAGATAAATTAGACACCTTCCATGCCTAAACGGAACAGTTTTAGTAGGGGGTCAAAGATCATCTAGACAAATTAACACAATCTCTAGAACGATTGAAGAACAACTCATTTTCTCAAAATGCTCTGACAACGAGTGATAATAATATGAATGAAACACTCCAGGAAATTCGTCTGTCTACCATTGATCTACCTCACTTTCATGGTAGGGATGTTGAGAATTTCAAATGTTATTGGAACTCATTCCATTCCTTAGTGAACTCTAAAGGTTCAATCAGTAAACCTAATAAATTTCTCTATTTGAGAAGTACCCTTGAGGGTAAAGTTAAGGCAGTTATCGAGCATCTAATTCCAAGCGATACTGACTACGATACTGCCTTACAGTTATTGGAAGAAAACTATAGCAATCAGGTTGGCTGTAAAATTGCCATTTAAGTGTGATTAAATCACACTTAAATGGCACACCACAGCAACCCTGCTTCTGCCCTCCCCACCATCCCCCACTCCCCTCGTCCTCCCCACGATTCCTCACTTACCCATCCCCTCATCCTTCCCACTATCACCCACTTCCCCGTCACTTCGTCCTCCACACTATTCCCCCTCTCCTCCATCCCTCGTCCTCCCCACCAAACTGCACTCACCTGTCCCCTTGTCCTTTGCACCATTCTCCAATCCCCCATCCCCTCGTCCTACCTCATCTCTCACTCCCCCATCCCCTCGTCCTACCTCATCTCTCACTCTCCCATCCCCTCGTCCTACCTCATCTCTCACTCCCCCATCCCCTCGTCCTACCTCATCTCTCACTCCCCCATCCCCTCGTCCTACCTCATCTCTCACTCCCCCATCCCCTCGTCCTACCTCATCTCTCACTCCCCCATCCCCTCGTCTTCCCCACAATTACCCGCCCCCGTACTCTTTAGTTATTCACCATTCCCGATTCACCTTTAGTTAGTATAGATATAATTGTTTACTGTTATTAATTTATTCAGCTACGATCAGTAGTTCTAGTGAATGAAATGATTAGCCGAATTTTCACTCTGAATCTTTCTCGTTCATTTAATATCGTCTTAATTAATTGACATGCAATATGAGAAAAAAATTGTTGTCGCATAATACATTATATTTTGACATAAATATTTGTCAAACCCATCTCCTTCCTCACTGAACATCAAGTTAATGTTATGATTTATACTTGGGATCCCAGCCTTGGGAGCTATTACGCATGCGCCACCCAGGAGGAAGCAGGAGAGGTTCGCCATATAAACAAGCTAGCATCAAGGCGTTCCAAAGCAGCCCGACAACAATCGAATCATTTTGCAAGCATCCGTACTTCTATGAGCTTCCGATTGAGGGTGCAGCTTTCTCAATTCATGATCACTACGTACGACAGTGAAGTACTACTTAGAGTTGGTAATACAAGCCTTTATTCATAATTCTATTTAGTTTCTGTCATGACGATGCAGGCGAATTATAATACCCACATAAGTGCAGCTATTACCCCTCCAATTATTTTAGATCTTGTGGTTAAATGTGCTAATACTAAGTTTGGAGTGGAAATTATAATGGTTTTGCCTTTCAGCGTGGAATAAAATCTGAGGGAGACGTGTTACTGCATCCATGATCACGTGTTCCCACGGACAACTATCTGAGGGAGACGTGTTACTGCATCCATGATCACGTGTTCCCACGGACAACTATCTGAGGGAGACGTGTTACTGCATCCATGATCACGTGTTCCCACGGACAACTATCTGAGGGAGACGTGTTACTGCATCCATGATCACGTGTTCCCACGGACAACTATCTGAGGGAGACGTGTTACTGCATCCATGATCACGTGTTCCCACGGACAACTATCTGAGGGAGACGTGTTACTGCATCCATGATCACGTGTTCCCACGGACAACTGTCTGAGGGAGACGTGTTACTGCATCCATGATCACGTGTTCCCACGGACAACTATCTGAGGGAGACGTGTTACTGCATCCATGATCACGTGTTCCCACGGACAACTGTCTGAGGGAGACGTGTTACTGCATCCATGATCACGTGTTCCCACGGACAACTGTCTGAGGGAGACGTGTTACTGCATCCAGGATCACGTGTTCCCACGGACAACTATCTGAGACTGGATTAAACGTGTTGTAGAGGCTGGACGTGATCTACGATCATCCGAAACAGTTAAGGCGTATCCAGTATTTCATTGTAGATAGTCATATCTTATTATTGAGAGTCAAAATTATTTTAAATATTATTCCATTAACAGAATGGTACTTACTTATTATTATTATTTGAAGTACATTCACTTCATCTTATAGAATTACCCCCAAGTTGTATGGTATCAGGATTTAGTTCTGAATTATTATTAATATTACAGTTCATTCCTCTAGATATAGTCATTCACATTTATGAATTCAATATGGGAGATTCATAAGTTACTGGTTCTCTTAAGTATTAATAGAATTCTGGACCTTCGAAGCATTCAGTATTATTCATTATAGAACTAGATCCTTCCCCACAACACTATAAAAGACTCTCGACCATCACTACAACAACATCACTATACTATAAAAGACTGTCGACCATCACTACAACAACATCACTATACTATAAAAGAATGTCAACTATCGCGACAACATCGTCACCACACACTATATAAGACTGTCGATCATTGCCACAACAATGTCACTACACTATATAAGACTGTTGACTATCACCTCAACAACGTCACAACACACTATATACCACTCTCGTCCATCACCACAACTGGGTCAATACTCACTATAAGACTGTCGAGCATCACCACAACAAGGTCACTACACCACAGAAGACTGTCGACCATCAATGCAATAAGGTTACTACACTTTACACGACCATCACCACAATAATGTCACTAAACTGTACAACACTTTCGACCTTCACCACAACAACGTCACTACACAATAAAAGACTGTCGACCCTCACTACATCAACGTCACTATATACTATACAAGACTGTCGATCATCCCCACAACAAGGTCACTACATCATGAAAGACTGTCGATCATTAACGCAACAATGTCACCACACACTATATATGACTGTCAACAATCACCACAATAAGGTCACTACACACTATACACGACTGTCAATCATCACCACAACAACGTCACTACACTGCACAAGACTGTCGACCTTTACCACAACAAATTCACTACACACTATAAGACTGTCGACCATCACCTCACACTGTACAAAACTGTCGACCATAACCACAGCAACATCACCACACACACTATATAAGACTGTCGAGCACAACAACGTCACCACACTATATAAGACTGCCAACAATCACCACAATAACTTCACTACACTATACAAGACTGTCGACCATCACCATATCAACGTCACTACACTATACAGGACTGTTGACTATCACCGCAACAAGGTCACTTCACTTTACTAGACTGACAACCATCACCATGTTACGGCCACTTAGGACCAGTAACCGGGTTCTTGATGTTAATCCTTTTTTTCTATATTCGTCCCCAAGTTAGTAGTAAGCTTTCAAGAAACTGGCTGTATCAAGCAGTAGAGCAATGCATAAATAAGGGGGGGGGGGGGGGGAGCGGGGTTAAGAGAGACATAATTCCCTACACCAATATATTTACACCTTCACCATTATATATATTAAATTAAACTGTTACTATCCGAATGAACAACTGCCTCTTCTCTCAGGGCGCAACACAATGACAGTGTTCATAAAACCCAGTAATCCCACGTCTCAGGTACACGTTGTCCACTGGCATACGTTAGCGAGATCACCTTCTACATGGGCCAGTCCACCCTGTTAGGGTTCACCCCCTTCCAACCTGTCGTTAGGGTTGCTCCCACGGGGAGCACTGCACCTCACGTCGACTGCACCTCACGTCGCTGGAAGACAGAAGAGCTAGGGAAGACATGATCACCACATACAAAATTTTCAGGGGAATTGACAGGGTGGACAAGGATGATGGATTATTTAACACAGGTGGCACACGCACAAGGGGACACAGGTGGAAGCTGAGTACCCAAATGAGCCACAGAGACATTAGAAAGAACTTTTTCAGTGTAGTTAGTGTAGTGTCAGAGTAGTTAGTAAATGGAATGCACTAGGAAGTGATGTGGTGGAGGCTGACTCCATACACTGTTTCAAATGTAGATATGATAGAGCCCAATAGGCTCAGGAATCTGTACATCAGTTGATTGACGGTTGAGAGGCGGGACCAAAGAGCCAGAGCTCAACCCCCGCAAGCACAACTAGGTGAGTACAACGAGGTGAGTACAGGTCTTAGCCCCTCAGTTCCTGGCGCTATTGTCCGCCCCGGGGCTCCCCCAGTCGACCAAGGGCTGGCCTTATACACCCCTGGCGAGTGGGGAGGTTCAAGCCTCCTATAACTCACCTGAACCTGCCCGTCCTGACACTGGGAGGTTCTATCTTGGATATCTGGTCTACTCAGGTCGCCAGCTGGGTGTTTATAATCGTGTCCCAGCAACACGCCAGTGGTCTTAGTGGTTATCTTAATCAAGGATGAAATATCACATGCAGTACAAGGTGTCACTAATGGTCTCATAAATATATACATATAGCCCTAGAGAATGGAGGCTCACTTAAACTCATCAGTTAGTTTAAAAGTTTACTGAATAAAAAGCATATTTACACATATAATTTGCATAAAGAAAATTTGCATAAAGAAATTGGTTATAAGCGGAATCATCCGCTGGTAGCAAAACTCTTCTTGACAAGCCTCTGGCAACACGATCAGCTGACTGTGTCCACACCTCGAGCTGCGGGCACACATCTCGCGCCTCTGGCAGCACAATCAGCTGACAGCTCCAGCTGTCAGAAACGTCGTTGTCCACTGGCAAACGTTAGCGAGATCACCTTCTACATGGGCCAGTCCACTCACACAGTATCACTGTGTTAATTGTTATGATCCCAGGTAGCTGAAAAACGAGTCTACCTTGAGAGTTATTCTGCAAGACCTGACCTAAATAAGAGGTCAAAGAAATATAGACATGAAGATACATACATAAAAGAATTGGTTAAATTTGACAACCAGTTTAAGAGTATGGGCAGTGATCAAAAATGTAAGTAAACAACTGGTCATGAGATGTGGAGAGTTTGCTGAGAGTGTGAGGCTCACTTCTGGAGGGGTTTGACCCCACTTGAGCACCAGACATCGTGAGGGGAAGCCGTGCTCTGTGTGAGCTCCTGTTAGAGAAGATCCCCTAGTTGACATACCTTCAAGAGGAAGGAAGTGTGCAGACGTTTCAGCTGTGGAATCAAGTTGGAAACGTTGTGGTCTCAAGTCCGGATAGGCCTTCCTTCATTACACACAGAAATCACAATTTCTGTTCATTTTTCAAAGATTTGTTCATTGATGAATGATCAATGATTTGTTCATTGAAGCATCACGTTATTGTGATTTCTGTGTGTAATGAAGGAAGAGTGAAGACGTATAACGGCCTATTGACACAGCTCGAGTGCATTAGGGAGTTGTGAAAACCCTGGTTTGTGTCTCGGAGAAGCTGCAGGATCCAGTAAGTTCAGTAGAATTTCGATTTCAACTCTTTTCCATGTCATAGCTCAGTCGATTAGGGCAGCGTCTGGGATGCTCACAGACGTAGGTTCGAATCCTCGTCACGGTCCTTGTGGATTTGTTCGTCCTGAAATATTTTCGTTTGGCAACTTGTGAGCGCTCTGTCAAGCATCGGCCAGGAAGCGCCCTGGACTAGACAATTTTGTGGTTTGTCCTGAGGAAGAAGTTGATGGGAATACTCTGAGGCTAGAGAAGAAGTTGATAAATGGAACTTCAAGCCTGTTAGTGTAGATGTTGTATTCTGTGGAAGAGCAAGACCCATAGTGAGGAATTGGACCTCATACTGTGAGAAGAGAAGCAGTGAAGTCTCACATGTTTCTGTGGAAACGGTAGTGGAGTACCACTGGAGTCCAAGGAGAACTTCATGGTGCAACAGCCTGGAAGAGCTGCAGAGGATCCTTGTAGATGAACCTGGAAGAACCTGATGGTGTCAGGGTAGTGAACTCCCAGATGTGGGAAGGAAGTTCTTGCTGACTACTTGTAGGAAGTTGGTAGAGTGCTTGATTGTCACTAGTGTGCAAGACGCAGTGAAAGGTGGGTGATTGATTATCATTTCTATGCCAAGGAATACCTGTACTCAAGTTTACAGAGAGTTACAGCTATAGGCTGGATTACCTACAGATATATATATATATATATATATATATATATGTACTCACCTATGTACTCACCTATATGTGCTTGCAGGATCGAGCATTGACTCTTGGATCCCGCCTTTCGAGCATCGGTTGTTTACAGCAATGACTCCTGTCCCATTTCCCTATCATACCTGGTTTTAAAATTATGAATAGTATTTGCTTCCACAACCTGTTCCTGAAGTGCATTCCATTTCCCCACTACTCTCACGCTAAAAGAAAACTTCCTTACATCTCTGTGACTCATCTGAGTTTCAAGCTTCCATCCATGTCCTCTCGTTCTGTTACTATTCCGTGTGAACATTTCGTCTATGTCCACTCTGTCAATTCCTCTGAGTATCTTATACGTTCCTATCATGTCCCCCCTCTCCCTTCTTCTTTCTAGTGTCGTAAGGCACAGTTCCCTCAGGCGCTCTTCATACCCCATCCCTCGTAGCTCTGGGACGAGTCTCGTTGCAAACCTCTGAACCTTTTCCAGTTTCATTATATGCTTCTTCAGATGGGGACTCCATGATGAGGCGGCATACTCTAAGACTGGCCTTACGTAGGCAGTGTAAAGCGCCCTAAATGCCTCCTTACTTAGGTTTCTGAATGATGTTCTAACTTTTGCCAGTGTAGAGTACGCTGCTGTCGTTATCCTATTAATATGTGCCTCAGGAGATAGATTAGGTGTTACGTCCACCCCCAGGTCTCTTTCACGCGTCGTTACAGGTAGGCTGTTCCCCTTCATTGTGTACTGTCCCTTTGGTCTCCTATCTCCTAGTCCCATTTCCATAACTTTACATTTGCTCGTGTTGAATTCTAGTAGCCATTTCTCTGACCATCTCTGCAATCTGTTCAGGTCCTCTTGGAGGATCCTGCAATCCTCATCTGTCACAACTCTTCTCATCAACTTTGCATCATCCGCAAACATCGACATGTAGGACTCTACGCCTGTAAACATGTCGTTAACATATACAAGAAATAGAATTGGTCCCAGCACCGATCCTTGTGGTACTCCACTTGTTACTGTTCGCCAGTCCGACTTCTCGCCCCTTACCGTAACTCTTTGGCTCCTTCCTGTTAGGTAGTTCCTTATCCATTCTAGGACCTTTCCCCCCACCCCCGCCTGCCTCTCGAGCTTGAACAGCAGTCTCATGTGCGGTACTGTATCAAAGGCTTTTTGGCAGTCCAGAAATATGCAGTCTGCCCAACCATCTCTGTCCTGTCTTATCCTCGTTATTTTATCATAGAATTCCAGAAGGTTTGTTAGGCACGATTTCCCTGTCCAGAACCCATGTTGATGCTTGTTCACAAACCTAATGTTCTCCAGGTGTGCAACCAGTCGTAGCCTAATTATTCTTTCCAGTATTTTACAGGGGATGCTTGTCAGTGATACAGGTCTGTAGTTAAGTGCCTCCTCCCTATCTCCTTTCTTGAAGATCGGCACGACATTTGCCTTCTTCCAGCAACTGGGCAATTCTCCTGACATAAGTGACTCATTAAAGATCATTGCCAGAGGCACGCTGAGGGCCTGTGCTGCTTCTTTTAGTATCCACGGTGATACTTTGTCTGGTCCAACTGCTTTAGTTGCATCTAGAGTTGTCAACTGTTTCATTACCTCCTCTGCTGTCACCTCTATATCTGATAGTCTTTCATCTAGGGTAACCCCTTCCAACAATGGGAGCTGCTCAGGCTCGGTAGTGAACACTCCATGGAAACTGGCATTCAGTGCCTCGCAGATTTCCTTGTCACTTTCAGTATATGCCCCCTCTGTCTTCCTTAGTCTTGTCACTTGGTCGTTCACCGACATTTTTCTTCTTATATGACTGTGTAGTAACTTAGGTTGTTTTTTCGCTTTGATTGCAATATCGTTCTCATAGTCCCTTTCCGATGTTCGTCTTATGTTAATGTAATCGTTCCTAGCTCTGTTGTATCTGCTTCTGTTGTCCTCTGTTCTTTGTCTTCTGTACTTCCTCCACTCCCGCCTGCTGGCCATTTTTGCTTCCTGACACTGTCTATTAAACCATGGGTTATTATATTCCTTCTTATTTTTTCCCTTTACCGTTGGTATAAATCTCTCTTCGGCCTCCTGGCATTTCTGTATGACTAGGTCCATCATATCTTGGACTGTTTTTCCTCTAATTTCTTCCTCCCACTGCACTTCACCCAGATAGTCCCTTATCCTCATATAGTCCCCTTTCCTGTAGTCAGCTCTCCTTTCCCAGATCTCTTGTCCCATGGTCATAATTTTGAATTCCATCATGTAGTCAAAGACTAGGACACAATGGTCACTGGCCCCTAGAGGTATTTCATGCTCTAAATTCTCGATATCTTCTACGTTCTGGGTGAAAATCAGGTCTAATAGGCTCGGTGCATCTCCTCCTCTTTCCCTTGTGTCTTCCTTCACATGTTGTGTCAGGAAATTCCTGTCTATAACATCTACTAATTTTGCTCCCCACGTTTCATCCCCTCCATGGGGATTCCTTGATTCCCAATTTATCTCTCCATGATTTAGGTCCCCCATGATCAGCAGCTTCGCTCTCATTCTGTGGGCTAGTGTTGCTGCCTTCTGCAGTTCATCTATACATGCTTTGTTGTTGTCATCATACTCCTGCCTGGGTCTTCTACTGTTTGGTGGGGGATTGTAGATTACCATGATCACAATCTTCCTCCCATCTACTGTCAGAGTTCCATGTATGAAGCTTGTGCACTCATTGGTAACTCGATTTCCCAGGTCTTCAAACTTCCATTTCCGCTTTATTAGGAGTGCTACTCCCCCTCCCTGTCTCTGTGTCCTCTCTTTTCGTATCACCTGGTACCCTTCAGGAAAGATAGCATCTGAGATCATGTCATTAATTTTAGTTTCCACAATTGCAACTATGTCAGGATCTGCTTCACTCACTCGTTCTTTTATCTCTTCTGCTTTATTAGATACCCCATCAGCATTGGTGTACCAAACCTTGAGATTCTTCATGGAAACTCTTGTACCAGAGTTCTCCCTTTCTCTGGGGGTCTGGGGGGATCTGGGGGATGTCTGGGGGGTGACTGGGGGCAGAGGGGATCTGGGGGATCTGGGGGGTGTCTGGGGGATGACTGGGGGCGGGGAGGGTCCGGGGGATGTCCGGGGGGATCCAGGGGGTGTCTGGGGGGGTCCGGGGGGTGTATGGGGGGTGAAAGAGTTCAGGAGGGGTGCTTGGGGGGCTACTGGGGGCTGGGCTTCTAGGAAGGTAGGTAGGAGGGTCTGGGGTAGGGCCTGGGTAGGTAGGTCTGGAGTAGGAAGGGCATACTGGGTCTGAAGATTAGGGAGGGCATAGAGGGGTTGGGAGATGGCGTAAGGTTGGGAGACAGATAGAGGTTGAGAGGTTGGGAGGGGGATGGATAGAGGGGGTGGGGGGGACCTCCCACCTCCCTCGCAAGGGTGGGGGGTCACATGGAAGGAGAGGGGATGAGGAGGGGTGAGGGCAGGGTAGGCTTTGGGTGTTGAGGGTGTGTGTGTGTGTGTTCTAGGACTGATAGGGTAATTGGTTATTATTTATGATGAAGTTTATAGAGTTACAACTGTGGGCTGAATTACCTGCAGAGATATTTATATGTTCTAGGGCTGATAGTGCCGTATTTATCTTGTAAGATTTATCCACTTGGTGAGGCGGATAGTGTAAGTGGCGAGCCAGAAGTTGGGTGACCACGTGGTATAAGTGACTGATAGAGTCCTGATGGATTTGATCGGCAACCAGGTTATAATATCATAAAGTGTAGAGGTTTAGAGTCCCTTGTATTATATGTGAATGCTTTGTATATGTTCTGTTTTGTTATTAAATCTGTGTAGTTAACAGCTGTTTGCCCTTGTCCTAGTGAGGCTTCCCAGAAAGTCGAAAAGAGAGAGAGAGAGAGAGAGTGAAAGAACCAAGAACCATAGCTGTCAACAGGGTAGTACAGAGTAATATTTCAGAATAGGGGATTGAGGAGATCATAGCAAATAAGGAGAGAGTGGGGAGTCACAGCAGCTTGAGTGGGTGTGTGCATATGACAACGAGGTCAGTATTGGAGCCGCAACCCCTTAAACGTGTGACATTGAACCCCTCTCCAAGTGCCCAGGGTGATCTCCTTGTCAAAATAGCACTCTCCGAGTTTTGGGTTGGGTTGTCCATAAGGCAGGACGACCAACAACAACATCCTAATAGAATACACCCCACCTTCACTCTCCAGGTACTCACTCGCAGAGGGCTTCAGCAACACGCTGACAGAGGTCCCAAACTAACGCAAACAGGGGTAGTTATTACCCTGACTGAAGCCTCCAGCAGCTTGCTAGCAGCACTTCACAATAGATATATCACTGTTTTCATTAACTCTTACAAGACAATCCCGGGTACGTCGAGCTTCAGAAACACTGTATATATCAGCAGCTATCACACACTGCTCAGATCGATGGAGGCTACTTAGTCTTCTCGCAAGACCAAGCTAAGAGTTCGTTGACTGCCCAAGGTGAACTACCTCCTCAGCTCAATTGCCTCCATATGTCACTTCTCTGGACATAAACACGCCATTAGCCAGATGGACAGTACACTGGATAATCATGGGATAACACTCATTCACCGGGAAATTGATATTATGCCTTGTAGCCACAACCTAGATGGTGCTGATCTTGATACTCCACCCACCAGAGGTCATCAATATCAACCTCTCCTTCTGATTGAGGCAGGAAACCCGAGCCATTCGCTGATACCAGGTCACCACCAACAGTTGGCATTGTCTACATAGCGCCCAATACTAGGGAAGTTGGAGTGCAGACTCATAGATGTCGCTTAAATTGCCACTCCACACTCCGACAATGTTGTCAAAACCGTAACACACCACAACAACGTCACTACACTTTTCATGACTTTCGACTTTCAACACAAGAACATCGCTACACTATACAAGACTGTCAACTATCACCACAACAAAGTCACTACACTATTCAAGACTGTCGACCATCACCACAACAAGGTCACTACAGAATTCAAGACTGTCGACCATCACCACAACAAGGTCACTACACTGTACAAGTCTGTCGCCCATCACAACATCAACGTTACCACACACTATACACAACTGTCGACAATCACCAAAACAACTTCACTACACTATAAAAGATTGTCGACCATCACCACAACAATGTCACAACAAACTATACAAGACTGTCGACCATCACCTCTACAACGTCACCACACACTGCACAAAACTGTCGATCATCTCCACAACAACGTCACTACACTATAAAAGTCTGTCTGTTGACCATCACCACAACAAAGTCACCACACACACAATATAAGAAATTCGGATATCATAACAACAACATCACCACACACTATATAAGACAGTCGACTATCACCACACTATACAAGACTGTCGACCATCACCACAACAAAGTCACTATACTATACGAGATTGTCGACAATCACCACATCAACGTCACTACACACTATAAAGGACTGTCAATCATCACCACAACAACGTCACCACACACTATACAAGACTGTCAATCATCACCACAACAACGTCACCACACACTATACAAGACTGTCAACCATCACCACAACAACGTCACCACACACTATACAAGACTGTCCACCATCACCACAACAACGTCACCACACACTATACAAGACTGTCAACCATCACCACAACAACGTCACCACACACTATACAAGACTGTCAACCATCACCACAACAACGTCACCACACACTATACAAGACTGTCCACCATCACCACAACAACGTCACCACACACTATACAAGACTGTCCACCATCACCACAACAACGTCACCACACACTATATAAGACTGTCCACCATCACCACAACAACGTAACTATACTATACAAAACTGTCGACAATCACCACATCAACGTCACTACATACTATAAAGGATTGTCGATCATCACCACAAGAAGGTCACAACACTATAAAAGACTGGAGATCAACACAACAACGTCACCACACACTATACAAGACTGCTGACCACCACCATAGCAAAGTAACTACACTATACACGACTGTCGACCATCACCACAACAACGTCACTAAACACATTATATAAAACTTTCGACCATCGCCGCAACAACGTCACCACATTCTATACAACACTGTCGACCATAACCGGTACTCGTCACTGTCTCATGACTCAGGGACAACAGTGACACAGGAGACAGAGCATCACTAACCTCTACACGTCACTCTCTCATGACTCAGGGACAACAGTGACACAGGAGACAGAGCATCACTAACCTCTACACGTCACTCTCTCATGACTCAGGGACAACAGTGACACAGGAGACAGAGCATCATTAACCTCTACACGTCACCGTCTCATGACTCAGGGACAACAGTGACACAGAAGACAGAGCATCACTAACCTCTACTCGTCACTGTCTCATGACTCAGGGACAACAGTGACACAGGAGACAGAGCATCACTAACCTCTACTCGTCACTCTCTCATGACTCAGGGACAACAGTGACACAGGAGACAGAGCATCACTAACCTCTACACGTCACTGTCTCATGACTCAGGGACAACAGTGACACAAGACACAGAGCATCACTAACCTCTACTCGTCACTGTCTCATGACTCAGGGACAACAGTGACACAAGACACAGAGCATCACTAACCTCTACACGTCACTGTCTCATGACTCAGGGACAACAGGGACACAAGACACAGAGCATCACTAACCTCTACACGTCACTGTCTCATGACTCAGGGACAACAGGGACACAAGACACAGAGCATCATTAACTGCTTCACGTCTCTAATCAGCTCAAAGCCCTAGCTAGAGGACAATTCCAAACTAACTATAATGAGAGCATCTGAGATATATATATATAAGTATGGTGGCAGTGTTGTGGTCAACTGTTAGTGTTGTGTTGTGTCGTGTTCCCTTCTCGTTTATTGACTTACTGCACCAAGATAAGTATGAGTAAGTTACAAAACTTCTTCCGCCCCTTCCTTGCATGCTTTACCTGCGGGAAGTTAGAAGTGTCCGGGGGCAAAGGTCGCAGTAAATACAAGAAGAAGACCCGTCGGGGTCAGGTGACCGAGGACAGATCTTATGACTGGCCTAACGAGGGCTGGGAAGATAGACAAGATGTGGGCCGCTGGATATTCCGCGGAGACCGGGCCGCCTTCACCAAACGACGCCATCAAACAGAGGAAATGTTGAAGGCTGCCAAGGTCTTTGACTCGCAACACAGAAAAGTTATTTTTTCCACCAGATTCTTAGGTTTACTCCGACTCTTTGATACCGCAGAGGCCTCGCTTCTTACAGGTCCGCGTTCGATCCCCGGCGCTCCGCTCCTCACCAGACGATGTTCTGATATTCAAAACGTCTTAAAAGATGAGAACATTTTTGTTCCCTTACATATTAAGAAAAAGGTTAATGAAAGATACTTGGATTCTTCAGTCCAACAACTTGGGCTCGTCGATAGCGCAGAGGCCTCGCTTCTCACAGGTGTTTGTTCGACCTCAGACAGTCGAAGTGGTTGGGCACGATCCCTTCTCTCCATCCAATGTCAGTGCCATATCATTAAGTTTCTTTCAATTACCATTCTAGTATACTGGCTTAGGGCTTTAGCCTCGTGCTGACCAAACTAACCTTGTTTATTGAGTCAGCCAATGACTTATGACTTATCTTTATATAACGATTTTGTCTAAAATATTCACCACAGTTAATATAGATATTTTATGTTATTTATGTAACCCAGAACATATCTGTTTAGTTTTTCAATACAACTGCATGAACATGAAAAAGTGCATCAGGGTGAAAGAAACTCTGCCCATGTTGTTTCTGCCATCACAGGGGATCGATACCGGACTCTATGATTACGAGTCCATAGCGTTGTCCACTCAGCTATCAGGCCACCGGAGGGACGTGAGTGTGTGTGTGTGTATTCACCAATTTCTATTTCCCTAGTTGTACTTACGGGGGTTGATCACTGCTTTTTCGGCCCGAACCCCTTGATGAATGCGTGTACTTACCTAGTTGTGCTTGCGGGGATTGAGCTCGGGCTCTTTGGTTCCGCCTCTCAACTGTCAATCACCTAGTGTAAGGTTCCTGAGCCTATTGGGCTCTATCATTTCGACATTTGAAACTGTGTATGGAGTCAGTCTCCACCACATCACTGCCTAATGAGTTCCTTTTGTTAACTACTCTGACACTGAAAAAGTTCTTTCTCACTTATTTGGGTATTCAGTTTCCACCTGTGTCCCCTAGTGCATGTGCCCTTTGTATTAAAAAGCCTGTCTTTATCGGCCCTACCAATTCCTTTGGAAATCTTGTATGTGGTGATCATGTTCCCCCTACCTTTTCTGTCTTCCAGCGACGTGAGGTTTAATTCCTGTAGTCTCTCCAAGTAGTTCATACCTCTCATTTTGGGTACTAGTCTAGTGGCAAACTTTTGAAACTTTTCCAGTTTAGTTTGTCCATGCTGGAGCTGCATACTCCAGGGTTGGTCTGACATATGTGGAATACAAAGTTCAGAATGATTCCTTTCACATGTTTCTAAAGGCCGTTCTTATATTGGCCAACCTGGAATATGTGGCTGATGTTATCCTCTAGATAGCTTCTAGGAACAAGGCTGGCGTGAAATCAACCCCTAAGTCTTTCTCACTCTCTCTGTCTCTGACTCTTGAAGAATTTTATCTTCAAAATGATACCTTGTATCTGGCCTCCTGCAACACCCTACTATGTAAAAATGTACTCTTCATTTCATTACATTTGCTTGGGTTAAACTCTAATAACCATTTACTCGACTATTCCTTCAGTTTGTCCAGGTCCTCTTGAGGCCTCAAGCAGCCCTGTTCTATCTCAATCCTTCTCATAACTTTGGCATCGTCTGTAAACATTGAGAGGAATGAACCTTTACATCAGAAAGATCATTTACGTATATCAGAAACAGGAAAGGTCCGAGTACAGAGCTCTGTGGGACTCCATTGGTGACCACGCCAATCTAAGGTCTCACTCCTCACTATAACTCTCTACTTCCTATTGATTAGGAACTCTCTTATCCACTGGAGCACCTTACCAGTTACTCCTGCCTGTCTCTCCAGCTTATGTAACAGCCTCTTTTGGAGTACTGTGTTAAAGGCTTTTCGACTGTCCAAAAAATGCTTCTCTTTCTTCCTCAATCTTTGTCACCTGGTCGTAGAATTTTATTAAGTCAGGTAAGGCAAGATTTACCCTCCCTGAACCCATGTTAACAATGGGTTAACGATGGAAAGTTCCTTCTCTCTTAATGCGTTACTAGGTTTTTTCTCACGATCTTCTTCATCACCTTGCATGGTATACAAGTTAAGGACACTGGCCTGTAGTGTTCCTCTTGTCTGTCACCCTTTTTGTATATTGGGACCACATTACCCAATATCTTTAATATTTCTGGTAGGTCTCCCATCTCCAGTGACCTTCTATACACTATGAAGAGTGGCAAGCAAAGTGTCTCTGCACACTCTTTCAATACCTATGGTGAGATTCTGTCTGGACCAACAGCACTTTCTCATATCCAGATCCAACATGTGTCTCTCTTGACCTTATCTCTCGTAATTTCGAACCCTTCCAAGGCCGCCTGGTTTACTCTCTCTTAGTGCAGTGACCTCACCTTGTTCTATTGTGAAGACCTCCTGGAACCTCTTGTTGAATTCTTCACATACTTCTTTGTCTTTCTCTGTATACCTGTCATCGCTTGTACTAAGTTTCATTACCTGTTCTTTCATTGTTGTTTTCCTCCTGATGTGACTGTGGAGTAGCTTTGGTTCGGTCTTGGCTTTGTTTGCTATATAATTTTTATTATTTTTTCTCTGCTTCTCTTTTCTCACTATCATACTCATTCCTGGTTCTCTGGAATCTCTCTCTGCATTCTGGTGTTCTGTTATTTTGGAAATTCCACCTCGCCCTTTTGTTCAGTTCCTTTGCTTCCCATATGTGCCCTAATAAACCATGGATTCTAGTTTTGCTTCTCGGATTTTTCTTTTTGGGCCGGGATAAACCTGTTTACTGCCTCCTGACACTTTTGGGTAACATAGTCCATCATATCTTGTACATACTTAGCTCTGAGGTCTGTGTCCCATGGTATTTCCCTTAGGAAACTTCCTATCTCATCATAATTCCCCTTGCGGTATGCCAACATTTTGTTTCCTAGATCATTTTTGGGGGAGATAAATCCTAGCTCTACCAGGAACTCAAAGATCAATACACCGTGACCACTCATTCCCAAGGGTGCTTCCAACTTAACTTCCCTTATATCCCACTCATTTAGGGTAAATATCAAATCGAGCATAGCTGGTTCATCTTTCCCCTCTCATTCTTGTTGGTTCCTTGATGTGTTGGCTTAGAAAGTTTCTTGTTGCCACGTCCAGCAGCTTAGTTCTCCGTGTATCTGGTCCCCCATGTAGGTCTCTGTTCTCCCAATCTATCTTCCCGTAGTTGAAGTCTCTTATGATTAGTAGTCCAGATCCATTCCTGCTAGCAATAGAAGCTGCTCTCTCTATTATGCTAATGGTGACCATGTTGTTTCTATCATATTCCTGTATGGGCCTTCTGTCATTTGGTGTTGGATTATATATGACTACGACTATAATTTTTTGTTCTCCAGTTGGTATGGTACCTCTTATGTAGTCACTGAAATCTTCACAGCCCTGAATAACCATCTCCTCAAAATCCCTGCCTTTTCTTACCAGAGGAGATACACCACCACCTCCTCCTCCTTCTCTCTCTTTCCTCAGAACATAGTAGTCCTGTGGAAACACTGCATATGTTATGTTTTCCGTCAGTTTCGTTTCTGTGAGTGCTAATATGTCTAGGTTTTCTTCTAGTACCCATTCTCCAAGTTCATTTATTATATATGTAATCCCATCTATGTTAGTGTATATTACCATGAGATTCTCTTCTGTCCCTTCTCATGTCCCCTTCTTGGCGAGTGTTCAGCTGATAGAGAGAGCTGTTCCATGGGTGTGAGGATTTGTGAGGTGGATAACAGGGTCTCAGAGGATACTGGAGTGAGAAGTGGGGGATATAGTAAAGCAGGGACAGGGAGGGTATGTGACGAAGGGGAAGGGAAGACAGGGAGGGAAAGGGGGAAGGGGGGACATGGTGGGAGTAGGGGAGGGCTAGCAGGGTGGAAATGGGTTGAGGGGGGTAGGGGGATTAGGTTGCTGAGCTGAGTGGGAGCATGGAGGGTTCTGGGTAGGTGATTTCTATGCAGAGGAAGGTGGTGGAGTTGCTCTTCCCTCTGGTGTTACTGGTTTGCTAGTTGTGGGTGTCTCCCCCCCTCCCCCTCACCTCTGGGGATGTTATGTCGGCGGTTGTGATTTCCTGGTATTCTCCTCTTGCCCAGCACTTCTTCCTTGCTTCTGCCACCATGGCCCTCTCTTCTCTTGTCATGTCCCTCTGGAGGAATACTTATTTGAATTTTCCCATATATTGCAGGTGGCTCTTCCTTGTTAGAATCTTCTCCTTTGCAGGCTCATTTGCAAACATTATCTTTAACACACGGTCTCTGTCCTTTTTGTTCCAGCCCTATCTGAAAACCTTCTCATTGCTATGTTCTGCCTCTTCCATCTCTCGCCCCTTTAGTATTTCATTTACTCTCGCTGTGTCCATATCATCCCATTATGTCCTGTTGGAGCCTTCCTGCTCCTTAATACCCACAGCTACCATAGATCTTTTTCTTTCCAGCAGCTGACTAGTGGATCTTGCTGCTTCCTGTGAGGTGGATGCTTTCATGGCTACCTCCCTCACTATGAACATTGCTTCCAAGTTCGTTTTTAGCATTTTTGCAAATGTTGCTTGCACAATGGCATTCCCTTCTAATGTACCACTTCCATCCTCTCTTTGGATGATTATCTGAGCCTCAGCCTTCATATTGACCTCTTTGAGGATTTTAATCTCCTCCTTTGCGGCTGTCAGCTCGCTTTGCAGGTTGCTTTTTTATTATTCATTTCCTACATCTCCCTCTTGATTTCCTCCAAAACTTTGGAGAACACTTCCTTCATTTTTTAACATTGACTTTTCTCTGTTCCCTTGTTACCTCTCGCTGCCATGTTTGTCCCTGATCCTACTATGTCGTGTCGTGAAAGAGAGAGAGAGAGAGAGAGAGAGAGAGAGAGAGAGAGAGAGAGAGAGAGAGAGAGAGAGAGAGAGAGAGAGAGAGAGAGAGAGAGAGAGAGAGAGAGAGAGAGAGAGAGAAACAGAGAGAAACAGAGAGAGAGAGAGAGAAACAGAGGGAAACAGAGAGAGAGAGACTGTGTGAGAGGGGGTGGAACAGAGAGAAGGGGTAATAAAGAAGGTGAGAGAGAGAGAAAGAGGGTGAGTGAGAGAGAGATCGAGAGAGGTGAGAGGGAGAGAGCGTGGGAGGGCGAAAGTGAGTGATGGAGCAAGAGGGAGAGGGTTGAGAGAGAAAGGGAGAGATAGGGAGAGGGTTGAGTGATGACAGTGTATTAATCAGTGAAAAAATCAACAAGAGTCATGACAAGTATTCGAACCAACATCCAAGAGCATACCAGATGCTGTCTTAATCGACTGAGCTACGACATGGTCAAAAGAACTGAAACCAGAAGTTCTACTGAACTTACTTGGATCCTGCAGCCTCTCCGAGACACAAACCAGGGTTTTACACAATTTCCTCATGCACTCAAGCTATGTCAATAGGCCGTTCTACCTCTTCGCCCTTACTACATTACACACAGAAATCATAATAGCGTGATGCATCAAATGAGCAAATCCAATGTGCCGTGACTAGGATTCGAACCTACGTCCAAGAGAATCCCAGATGCTGCCTTAATCGAATGAGCTACTACATGGTCAAAAGAATTGAAACCAGGAGTTCTACAGAACATACTTGGATCCAGGATTTTACACAATTCCCCCATGCACTTGAGCTATGTCAATAGGCTGCTCTACTGTACAACCATAAAGGTGTTTTGTATTTAATATACATAGATACACATGAGTCACAGACAAGATTTTGAGTTGCTCTATTCTGTCGGGCTGAAAGTCACACCTCTAGAATGTTAATGACCACAAAATGACCAAGGTCAGGTCGTGCGAAGATGACCTTGTTTATGCTAAGCTCATAATTGCAGGCGGCTAGCCGGAGGTGTCCTTCAAACAAGCCGCTAGTTAAGGTGTGGTCTGATAGATGGTCTGGGGCTGTCTACTTGTGTGTGTGTGTGGGGGGGGGGGAGATTTGCTACTAGATTTCAAATAAATAAATAAATACCCAGGAAACTGTACTTTCGGGAGCAATAGGAGAGCAGGGCAGAAGACAGCAGCCGAGATAGGCTGTCGGCCGGACAGGGGTGACTCTGCCTGTCAACTTGAGACCATCCCCTCCCCATCTCTATTCAACTTCCTAGAACCGAGGCAGTCCTTGGTGAGTTGAACATTAAGGTGACTTAGTCGTGTTCAAAGTGTTGTGTTGATTATCTTGGGGGCAGACAGCTGTAATGGTTCTCAAAGTTTTGTGTAATGACTCACGTTGTTTAGTAATCCTGACAGAGTGAACCTTCAGTTCGAGTGCTTGAATGATGCTACTTATCATTGCTAAAATATATGTTGGTTAACTTAATTGTTTACATTGTCATTAATTTGGTTCCCTAGAACTTTGTGAGTTGAGGCGACACTGCCTCTGAGTTTACTTATTACATATCCATACCTGGTTAGAGTTGGTACAAGAAACAAGATTATGATACAGATGAAGCTTACTAATAATGACCTTTTGATAACATCTTTGAGAACTTTCTGATACAGACTAGTTCCATTCCTTGTCTTGTATGTACTAACTAGAATGGATAGTGGCAGCACTTTCTACTTCTACTTTTCTACCCTTCTACCTCTACCACTCCCTACTCCCTCTCCTTTTCCTCCGCCTCTCTCCCACTTTCCCTGTCACCTGACGACACTCCTCACTCCCACCTCATCCTCCCTCCTCTCTTACCTTCCTCACCCCAAACCCTCACTAATTACTTCATTATTCATTTCTTTCCTTTCGCTTCTTTTATACGTTCGAGGCAGTACAATGTTCTAGAGTTCCCTAGAGTGGCGGGTAGCTGATCATGTTACAACGCCTTGGGGTCGTGACTCTGTGGTAATCAAATGCCTAGGTTACAAGGTGTTGAGTAAGAGAGGTTACAGTAGGGACTCTGGGGAAACTCTAGAATAGTTAACACAAGGGGCGGGATAATGGACTACAGAGAGCTATTTCCTCCACCTCCCGTTACATTGATGGCGGCGGTGTTGAACAATGTTTAATGAAGATGGTGTTAGTTTAACATTATTCAGTCCCACGTGTCCTTTTGCTGCTCAGGCGCTATCAGGGAGATCTTGACAGATGCTTAATACTCGCGATTTAGCGATTTTTTTCGGGTTAGGAGATAGTGATTCCCTGGCGATGTGTTCTAGTGACTGGTAGTTTTTTGAAGTTCATGGAAAGTTCATCAGAATTTCAGTGTGTAATGAGATTTATGTTAGGGAAAATTTTGGCGATCTGGTAACTTAGCGGTTGGCGGTAGTGTAGGTCAGCTGAGTGTGCCAGGTGACCCGCATGTCCCAGGGGGACACCCAGCCTCCTCTGGTTTCCAGGTCAGTTGTGAAGTAACAGGTGTGGTGTACTTCTTAAGTAGTTTTTAAGTGGTGGTTCTGCTCAGGTTATTGCGATCGATGATTTACTCCATTTGAGCGCAATATCCCGAGGTGTACTGGTATTGTACAGCATGCTAGGGGAGGCTTAGTATATCAGTAGACTTCACATTGTGGACGCTTGACGTTAGATAGTCTGGTTACAGAGGTGGCAAGTTTTGAGTTGTTGACCCGCGGAGAAGCGAGGAACGCAATTCTGGGTGACGTACGTGGCTGTAGGTTAAGTGTGGGAGTAATGGCTAGTTAAGTAATTTAGATTAAGATCGGTATAGTTAGGTCAGGCTAGTGTTTTATGTCTCGAGGGGCATCAATATTTTATTGTGAAGATTGTTTTAGGTGACAAGTTGTGAAGACCTTATTCTCTCGTCCCAACTTTATTCTGGTACTGTTTCATGCTCCACCAAGTTAGATCCAGTATTAGTTAATAAAATTGTGAGTTGTTGCCAGGAGAGCTTTAAGACTGGACTGGGTGAACCCTATACAAATTGTAGGGGTCACACAACATGTTGGAACACGGATATTGTTGCCATTATGATCCCTCCCAGGTTGGAGCCAGAGGAGAGACGCGCACATACAGAAGAGGGAGGCGGCTGCCTTGTACCAAACTCATGGGAGCTCCTCACCACCACCGCGACGACGGCCCTCTACCTGGCTGACATGGCTCCATCACCACCACCACCTTGGGAGACCCCCAAGATGCAGCCGTCTTGGTTGGTCAACATTGGTCTACCCAGGATGGACCCCAGGACGGACAGACCCCAGTAGACCCCTAGGTCGTTCTGCAGACGACCCAGTAAAGATGGAAGAGATGCAACAACGACTCCAGTTTGTCCCACCAATATTGGTCTACCTAGGGTGGACCCCAGGATGGACGGACCCCAGTGGACCCCAGGTCGTTTGTCAAAGACCCATGGGAGAAAGAATAAAGAAGAAAGAGGAGTAGGAGATGATAAGACCAAGCTAAGACACGATACCTAGTGTCCCTTGCTGGTGTCAGCATCATTGCATAGAGCGTATTTGCAAGACAGGATCATTTGCCTTAACTGGCCACTGCTCCGGCTAGCTTGTCGCTCTGGTGATTGATTCTTCCTGCGTCGTGAGGACTTGATGTGGCTGTCAGAAGTGGCTCTCTGAAGGAGGTGTGCTGGAGCAACAGGGAGAGCCAAAAGTAGGATGGGATTTCTACGGTGCCAACTATATGGAGGTTTCGAAACTTGTAGTCCCTATAGCTATGAAGAACCCCAATATACGTCTCTCATGGTAACTGATGTAGGGCCAATTACAGATCAGCTGGGACAACCGAATTCCACAGTCCTGTGCACAGTGCAAGAACAGCTTCCTGGTTGGCCGCGGCGTTGTTGTACGCTAACAACGGAGAACCGACGAAGGCAGTTGTGTTGAGGAAACGTGTCACAAGATTATCTATCGGACAAAGGAGTGATGTCACCAGCCAGAGATTCCGGACGTCTGCTACATATTTCATTTTTAGAGTAGGAAGGTGAATAATTGTTTAGCTAGGATGTATTTTTATGTTGATAAAGTTGTCGTACACAGCTTACTTGCTTTAGCAGTGTTGCAAAAACTTTATTTCGGGGAGAAGGGGAGATGCAACACCGTAAATGTGTTTTGTATTTAATATATACATATAAATACATGAGTCACAGAGAAGATTTTAAGAGGCGTCGTTCTGTCGGCCTTAAAGTCACACCTCTAGAGTGTTAATGACCACCAAGTGACCAAGGTCAGGTCGTGTTACGTTGACCTTGTTTCTGCTAAGCTCATAATTGCAGGAAGCTAGCCGGGGGTGTCCTTCAAACAAGTAGGGGGAGTTTGCTACTAGATTTCCAATAAATACCCAGGGAACTGTACTTTCGGGAGCAATAGGAGAGAGACAGCGCAGCAGAGCAGAGCAGATGATAGCAGCCGAGATAGGCGATCGGCCAGACTTTGCACCTCTGCAAAGTGTCAACTCTGCCTGTCAACGTGAGAACATCCCCCCCCCCCCCCGTTCTCTATTCAACTTAGGCAGTCCTCGGTGAGTTAAACATTAAGGTGACTTAATCGTATTCAAAGTGTTGTGTGATTATTTTTGGGGTAGACTGCTGTAATGGTTCTCAAAGTTTTGTGTAATGACTCACGTTGTATAGTAATCCTGACAGAGTGAACCTTACCTTGAGGTTACCTTGAGGTGCTTCCGGGGCTTACCGTCCCTGCGGCCCGGTCGTCAACGAGGCCTCCTGGTTGCTGGACTGATCAACCAGGCTGTTGGACGCGGCTGCTCGTAGCCTGATGTATGAATCACAGCTTGGTTGATCAAGTATCCTTTGGAGGTGCTTATCCAGTTCTCTCTTGAACACTGTGAGGGGATTGCCAGATATGCCCCTGATGTGTAGCGGAAGTGTGTTGAACAGTCTCGGGCCTCTGATGTTGATAGAGTTCTCTCTCAGAGTACCTGTTGCACCTCTGCATTTCAACGGAGGTATTCTGCACATCCTGCCATGTCTTCTGGTCTCATGTGATGTTATTTCTGTGTGCAGGTTTGCGACCAGCCCCTCTAATATTTTCCATGTGTAAATTATTATGTATCTCTCCCGCCTGCGCTCAAGGGAGTACAGATTTAGGCTCTTTAGTCGGTCCCAATAGTTTAGATGTTTTACTGAGTGGATTCTAGCAGTAAAGGATCTCTGCATGCTCTGCAGGTCAGCAATTTCTCCAGCTTTGAAAGGGGCTGTCATTGTGCAGCAGTACTCCACTCTAAAGAGAACAAGCGTTTTGAAAAGTATCATCATCGGTATAGCATCTCTTGTGTGAAAAGTTGTTATTATCCAACCTGTAATTTTTCTTTCAGTTGTGACGGCTACTTTATTGTGTTCTTTAAAGGTAAGATCTTCCGACATGAGTACACCCAGATCCTTTATATTGCCTTTTCGTTCTATGTTATGATTTGCCTGAGTTTTGTACGTGGTTTCCGTTTTTATATTTTATTTTTTTCCGTAGCGCATGAGCTGGAACTTATCTTCGTTAAACACTATATTATTTTCTATAGCCCATAGAAAGACCTGATCTACATCAGTAGTGAAATGTACGCCTAGAACCGTCCCAAACCCGAGGAGAACCTCAGGGATTGAACTCAGTCATAGTCAAAAGTGGTGTGGGAGTCCGTAGAATGGGACGGGTTGCATCGTGGGGGACATTGTGGGTCACAGGGGTAAAATGTAAGGGATGTTGTGGGTCATGTAGGTAAGAGGGGAGGATAAGTATGTGGGCATGTGTACATCATCTCAAAGGTTTCCTCGGATGTTATGACGCATGGCGTCCGGCCAGGCATCGCTTGAGAGAGTCATGTTGGGTAGGGGCTGGAAGCTAAGTGGATGATATGCAGTCATGTAGGGAGGAGGAGGAGGAGGAGGAAGAGGAGGAGTATGTAGGTTATGTTGTGTAGGGAGAGGGGAGCCCCCATACCTGAGAGGATAACATTGACGTCCATTAGCTTCCCCCTACAGGAAGCCGTAAGTGTTGAGGGGGGTAAGAGAGAGCAGCCTCTTGCGGATGTGGTCCATTTGCTTTAATGGTTTTTCGATGTCTTCAGAGTTGTCTGGAGATGTTCACCCCAGCATGGCTCTCCCTCCACTGTGATTCGTTAAGGAGGGGCGAGGTTCATACTCCCGCCAGCAGGGTCCTTACCAGCAGACCCTCACCTGCCAACCATCAATCACTCCCACCCCTTATCCCCTCCTCTCCCCATACCATCAACCACTGTTCTGTGCAAAGCCTTTAGTATTATTTCTGTTAATATGTGTAAGCTATATCGTAACGTGACCAACATGGCAACAGCATCATCATCATTCTTTGCCCAAATAGCATTTTTTTTTTTTAAGAGCAATAAACGAGGGAAAAGTAAACACATAAGATATAAATTTATTTCTTTTATTAAACACTTAAGCGATTTACAACGATAATAATAATAATAATAATAAGACTTCTTCTTGGTGGTTTAGCTAGCAGACAGATGGGGAAAGGCTTTCATTCAGTCCATCGAATCTTCCCACCACGCTAGTCAACCAGCCAATCTGTAGAAAGGGTTTAGGTAGTAGACAGACAGATTGGGAGTCATTCATCCACTCCATCGAACCTTCCCGGCAGGCTAGTCAATCAGTCAATCTGTAGAAAGGGGAAAAGGTTATAAGTTTTTTTTTTTTTGTTATTGTTGTCAATGTTGTAAACATAAATACAGATGTAATTATATTCATCATTCAATCCTAACATAAAGTATTACTCACCGCACTATCATCCTAGCCAACTTCGTCACACAGCGTTTCACACTCAGCATCAGTACCGTTTAAGCAAAATGTTTGCTTACACACAGGCATTTTCATCTGAGCATAATTGAATTTCAACACTTTTTCATCATTCTTGCGAAATTGACCATATTTAAATGCTTCATCAAAGTGAAGCAAGGCCGCCTCTAAGCCTAGTCTGGAAAAATGATATGCAAAATAAACGGCGTAATTCCCACAGAAGTAACTATTCAGGGATTGAATCCTTTTCTTCAAAATATATAGGGTATAGTCTTGGAAGTAAGACATAAACTCTTCGAAATATCTTGAATAAGATCCTATTGCAGGATTGGCATAGCTGTCTAGTATAACTATCTCGCTTCTACCTTCATCCTTATTTACATAGAATGTTATCCAATGGCCCATTTTATTACGAGAACCAGACTCTAGAGTGTTGATTATGAACACCACAGGTCTTTTTTTATGTATTTTTGTCAGTATTTTCCGTACGTCATCAGCTAGGAAACATCCTAGATAGTCTACCTTATCACCTAAATTACTTCTGATAGCCTCATTTATTTCCAAACAATTCATATTAGTATTTTATCCTCGCGTATCGCAAATAACGCGACGATCCGCGTTAATGCTGATCACACCTGTTGTAGACCCGTAAACTAGAATGACTTTATTTCTAGCCACACCGCGTTTAAATTCCAAAGCGATCCGCAGATTACCACTTTTTTCAATCGGGATGGTGTCATCTATATCCTCAGGTTGTAAATTAAAGGCCAGTATGGTTCCACCATTCACATATGTCATAAGATAATATATTGTCTTTATCGAAGCCTAAGGCTTGTAATGCTGTGTAATACAACTTGGCGCAGTTATGAGGGAAGTCACACCCAATATTGACAATATTAGTGCTATTCTGTGATATTAATACTTTACTAAGCTCACAGTTTTCCAAATAAAGCGGGTTGCGATTATATGCACCAGACACTGCCTCCATATCAAGGATGATCATATATAAATGTTCTGGTATAACAGTCCCCCACGGTTGGTCCATTGTTATCGAGCGCTGACCTGTGCCCAATATATACGTTTTGTATAAAGTTTTATTAAAAGTATACGTAATAGGAGAGTTGTTCTGCACCATGGCTTTATTAACAGCTACTAATCATTCAGGGTATGGCAATACCCGATCCACCCATAGTCGTGTAGACTTGATATTGTATTTAAAATTAGCGTGTTCATTATCGCTGAGTATAAGCCACTTATCAGGTTGAAGTTCGAGCCACACCCTGATGTCCACATTATCCAAAACGTATTCACTAACTGATGTGGCATCCAGCATTAGTTTAAAACAAGTATTCACGCCACTCGTTTTCATATCAGTCATCCGTTGCTTCTCACCAGCCGAGGCGTTAGTGAAATAACCAGCTTCAATTTTACCAGGATCGACGCGGTTAAAAAACTGTGACAGTTTATCATAGTGGTTAGCCTTACACCCAGAAATCGTAGATAAGAACTTTACGTATGACCAGAATGAGAATAATGAGCTGGTTTCAACTACTGTTTCGTTTAAATACACAATAGCGGATTTGAATAGAGTTTGCGATAATCCATTCACCAACGAAACGTTTTTAGCGTCTCCTAAAGGCGTTATTCCATCTTCTTCGGTTAGATCAATAGACAACTCCAAAGCTATAGATGATAAATCCACCAGTTGACCATTCACCCCCTTGATGATGAATTCCAGATAGGTGTCTGTAAACTTATTATTGACCCCAGAATTCACAGGTAATACATCCACCGTTTGTCTGCTTGCAATTGTTGATTCTACCAATCGAGGGGAAAATACTTTAGGAAAGGCTTCACTAACAGCAGCTGTATAGTGTTCTAATGGCACCTGGAGGCCCAGAGCGTTATATCCGGCCATGTTCGCGCTTTAGACAACACCAACCGAGTGAGAAGAAGTTATGACAGCACATCATTATATTTCGCTTTAGTAAAACGTTTGATGTTTACTAATTTGTTTGTTTGTTTATTCTTTTTCTGCACTCTTCCACCTATCATTTGCTTCCCCACTCCTTTCAATGTTTCAATTCCGCGTTTCTTAAGAGATTGTTTGAAAGTTTGTTTGTCATTATTAATATCGTCTAGTACGTTCTGCCCCAAGCTAAGCGCAGCCGGGGCCAGAGTCCTCATGATAAAGGGCGCTGCTCGACGCGCTATCCCGCTTAAAAAGGAAAATATTCCTCCTCCACGCGTATAACGTCTACTGCTGTTGAAAATCCGTATATCATCAGTCCCCCCACCTCTAGGAGGGGTTAACAGAATGTATAATTCCTCAACAGAGGGGGGAATAAAGTGGACACGCATTTCTCCGCTTGTTTCAGACGAATGAGGAGTGGCGGGAAAGCGTTGGTGTTATATACCTCCTGCAACGGGGCGTACATGCAAGACTGCTATGGTGCACCCACGTTCATCAAAATGTATTGGGTTACCATCTTGATCCCTAATAGTGATGCTGACGCTGTCTATGATGTTGGTGTTAAGACGCACATATAGTTTTTTATTGTTGCTGTTATCACTTCCATTTAGGGAGATTACATCCAAAATATTTACAGACTGGTTCCCATATCTAGTAGAAGAGATTTTATCGCAATAAACACACAGAATATCAACTCCTCCTCTAGGCATTGGCGGGAATAGACATGTGTTAACTACACTCGAGGTATACTGACGTTTTGCGAATATGTCATATTCTATTTCTGGAACTACGCCCAACACTTTCCCAAAAGCGGTTCCAAATGATAATGTAATTCTACTGATGTTTTTATGCCCCGTTGCAGAGCTAATATTCTCATCACTAATCACAGTAGTGAACTTGTTTCGATTGGAGGAAGAATCATATTTAATAAAATGCGTTCCATATTTAGCTGAAAATTGTTTTAATGACTTTCCTAAAAAACTCAGTTTAGCATTACTTGAAAATATGGCCTCTATTTCTGTATTAATCGTGGTATTAATTTCTTTTATAGTTCCAGCTAAAACATCAGATGATAATAAATGCTTTGAATGCATGTATTTCCCCTCACCCACTTTCTCATACGTAACCCCTACACGTATATATGCCTCAGGATTATTACGCTTAATAACGTAATGTGAAGTGGGGAGGAGTAATTTTTGTAGACACATTTCATAACTCCTCCTGGAATCTAATTCTAGCTGGTTAAACAATCGATTTTGGAAAGATGCGGGGATGTTATTGGGGAATAAATGCGTATCTGATACGCAGGTGGCGTATATCACGTGAGTGTCCATCGCTCTGTCTCCTTAGACTGCTTTTTGCCTAGTAAAGCTAGTTACACATTACATACACATTTATATACACTCACCTGTTAATATACGATCCAAGAAGCTTTCCTTTTACTGTGAGGATCAATCTTTGCAGTTGCCTTTCTCTTAACAGATGGAGCCTCATACACTTGACTGCTTGCTGTAGTATTACGGAATAAATCTCGCGATGTAGATGTTAGTGTGAAAAACAGTTGAGCAATGGGGAGTTTATCCGGTAAAAAAATAGATTTAAGCACAGTCATTTTATGTATAATGTCGTTAATTATATGTATGCCAGATACTGGAGCCAATACATTTCCATTCAGATCCCAACGAACGATTCCAGTAGCATCATAATGGTTTAGCATGGATCTTGCATATTCATGATCTCGCACTTTCAACTTCAAATCTATTAAATGTTTTATGGAAGGGTTGGTATGCAACTGAGGAGGAGGTGATTTGACAGTAAGATGTTGAGCAACCGCTTTCACAGTGGGGTAAGCAGGGCTGTGTGCAGCTTTCCGGTTGTCCACTATTTTACGCGGTACGAGGTAAAAGGCTTTCATTTTACTTACTGAACAACCGTGTAATTAAACTAGCCGCAATCGGTAAAATAATGGATAAAATACTGCCTGCTCGTTTGCTGGTTAATATCTGTTTCTTAGTTGACACAGAAGGTTTCTTACAGGCTAGTGACCGAATAAGCAATTTATATTTTTTCAACTTTTTAACGACCTTGTCAGGCACGGGCAATTTTTGTTTAAAAAGTTATTAAAAATTTCTGATAAACAATTTATATGAGGTTTCTTCAATTTTTCAATCAACTGTTTTCTCGAGGAATACTGAAGTTTTGATAATAGTTGGATCAATTCCTTGTATTTATAAACTAAGGGCTTCTTCATTATAAATGTAATATCTCAGCAGCATCAATCCATTGATCGAATGATCGATCATAACCTGCGTACCTAACTTTATACTGAAGTTTGCCAGAGACACTGCGTTGACCCAATACCTTTTCAATATTAAAGGTTTGAGGCAAATGTGTTGGTGTTAATTCTTGTTTATAGAAGCCACCATCAATTTCTTCCCCATTCAGATCTTTTAGAAAGTATAATGGGATGTGTTGTCTCCGATCAATACGTGTAACTGTAAAGATCTCTCGGGTGTTCTGCTGCTTAAACCCTTTCTTAAACTTGGAAATGCGATCAGATAGAGTGATGCGTACTGTATCACCAACACTCAATCGAGGAATGACAGTTCTCTTTGATTTGCTCGGGCTTTTATACATTAAATCAAATTGTTTGGCGTGTTCGCTGGGCGAGGATAGAGCGTGTACCTCCGTGGGTGTCTTCCCCTTCAATCCTCTGTGTGGGGTTAAATTATATGTTTTCACAATATCTGGTAGAGCCTGCATGTATTTTAAAGTGTTGTGCGTCGTCATAAACTTGTAAAGTTTGCCTTTTAACGTACGGATGAACCGCTCAGCGATTGAAGCTTTAGTCTCCTGAGAAAATACACTATATAACCGTACTTTCCTTGCTGCCAGCATTTTTTTCATAGTGGCGTTATAAAATTCTCCACCTCGATCAGAATTAATTTTGCGCACTCCCTGAGAATGAGGTGAATCTAGAATTAAAGCCAGAGCATTACTGGTGCTTTTCCCATCCTTGGCGCGTAGGGGTACTACTTGGGCGTACCTGGAAAAAATATCTACACATACGAGTAAATATTCCACTCCGTCATCATGTTTGTCCAATAAACTCATCTCGGCCAAGTCTATAGCTTGAAATAGTCGTGGTTTAGGGCTTAACACCCGACGCCGAGGGAATTTATGTGGTTGTAAATAATGCAACGTATAGGAGTCAGAGCTTTTCAGATAGTCCTTTACATCGGCTAGAGTTATACTAGAGTTAATTAATTTGGCGGCCTTATACAATCTCTGTACCCCTCCAAGCCCCCCGCTAGATGAGGGGTCGTTATATACGCGTTCCAGTACAACTTTCTTGCTCACCATTGGTAAACTATCTCATAGGGCGGTTCGTGAACAATATTACCGCGTAATGTTATCGTAGATGGAGTGTTCGAGCCCAGATCTACAAGCAAATAGCCGTAGGGTTGGCTAATAACTTGCTTATATAACTCTAAAAATTTCTTTGAATCCACTTTCCCAAATATTTGTCGTCCGAGTGTTTCAATTTGTGACAGGTCTCGTGATTTAACCAATATGAAATGAGAAGCATTTAAACTAATATTCCTCGAATATTTACCAGGAAAAAATATATTTTGAGTAATCAATATGACGGAAACCATGAAATGTCGGCCCCTAGTAAACATGTCTGATACGATTTTTGAATTCGCAGACTCTGTAAAAAGGTCATCATAGATTACTAAGATATGCGAGTCATTATCTACTCGCTCTTCCACAGGATCAATAATGGTTGAATGCTCGATCAGCTTCCCTTTAATTTGTGGATCTGATCGTAATTCAGAGTAACCTCCTCCGCATATGATTATTGAGGAGAACTTGTGTTGATACTTCCTTACAAGTTTACTGCACAAGTAGGATTTTCCGCTGTTTGAATAACCAGCAATAATAACACGAGATGGTTCTCTGAAAATATCTAGATGTTCCGCATGGATTATATCATAGGAACTGTCCATGATTAATGCTTCGTTAAGACTGCTAAAAACTAAGGAACTGAGGTGGTATTTATACAAACATAGTCATTTACAGGTGTTTATTCACATATTTTATGTACAGCAACAAAATTTTTTAAACTAAACATAGTTCTTACAGTTCACAAACAATAATATTAAACATCTTATTTTAAAACTAATCATAGTTCTTACAGTTCACAAACAATAATATTAAACATCCTATTCATTTAGTATAAAAGTTCTAGTCATATGGGGCGTCCATCTTAATACTACCTAACAATTGTACAACATAAAATCTAGCGAGGGTTGAATAGTTTCTGAGCTGTAGCATCGCGTTTGCTCCAGGGACGGAATATTGGGTAGAGTCTCTGTGCTTGCTCTACTTCCTCCTCCTCCTCCATAAACACTTCTTTTATCTCCTCCTCCTCTCTCACTTCTACATCCATCTCATCATCATTGTTATTGGGAATATCAGGATGACCATACGCTAGGGACTGTGTGGGGCTTAAAATGTAGCGTTTATCGTCAAATGCTGACAATCCTCTGCAGGTACTGCGACATGTACAAATCTTTCCTTGCACGTTGCGTATAAATCTCGACACATACCTGATTGAAGTGTTTGTTTCAAGAGTGTGCTGAAATGAGTCATGTGAGAGTTTCTCTTGTAGATGGTATGGTACGCCCTTACACTTACAAGTGTGCTCCCCATCATGAGTGGTGAACGAATATGTTTTAGGTCTGAGAGCAATTAACTGGTTAATAATCTTAGAGCCTATTTCAGACTTGAGCAATCCTAGTTCGCCTTCTCGTGCTTTAGAGTAGGATGGATGTGTGTCATTAAAATTACTAAAATCCATACAGTCGAAGAGAGAAGACTTATTCAACTCTTCAAACACATCCTGACAGTCCAGTTTAATGATGAAAGAGTCTGTGTCTGTATATAACAGACTCGCTTTATCCCCATACGCAGGTTTGACAACATCATACCAGAACTCATAGAGTCGCCTCTTAGCAATTTGAAGTATATGATAGCCCAGATACGTAGGAGTGTTGACTAGGAGAGACTTCTGCTTGATAGTACATATCACACGATCCTTACTTAACAAAAGACTCCGCTTGAAGAACGGGTTTCGAGCATGTTTCAGGAAATGACTACGATCTGTGACCAAATAGTGTTTGTTCCCATATTTAGATACATCTGTGAGACTCTTTCCATATATAGAGTTTGATACGAGTTTGAAAGCTTTTTTTTTATCGCGCATTTGGTACTGGCACGTTCACGAACATTGGTTTCAATGAAGTCTTTAAGGTAACTCTCCTGCTCGAATTCGTTGATGTCGTGAACTTTAGATACTTCTAATCCAATGCGCATGAGCAACTGTAACAAGTCCAGACTAACGAGGTAGTCTTTCTGAGGAAGATGAGAAGCAATTAATTTAGTGTTGTTTTTAGGCAGCCCACGACTTTCTTCTGTAAGAATATTCTTACTGTAGGGTGAAATGTGTTCCTCGGTAATGCAAGTATGGGAAAGAACGAGGGGCAGTTCATCTGTATACCTAGCTACCTCAGGTTGGACCTGCAGTGTATCACACAACACCCAATATCCCTTGGACCCGTCACATGGGATATTCTCCAAACCTTGCTCTAGCAGCACGTCACGCTCATTGTGTGTCAGTTTCCGAATCCCACCACGAGGGAGCAGTTCAGTCATACACGCCCCGTAAAGACTATTAAAATCTAAGTAAATGATGTAGCTACTATCTTCCCCTAGATCTAAGCCTGTGTGCCTGTTCTCCACATTCGTGTACTGTCTCGTCACACTGGTGAACCCACCTCGGAGATTCCGACGAAGTAAATCATATAACAATGGGTCTGACACAACATCAAGCTCAACTTTCGATTTAAGCAAGAACGCATCCCAAGCAAATGAGGGTAAAGAAATGTAGTGGGAAATGTCTAATTTGTAGAGAGCATGCATGGTGTCTCGCCAGACTGTGAACACATCGGCTAGCAATCCTGTGTCCACTTTGAGGTAAAGGAGCAGATACTCCCCTATGTTGCGACATTTAGCCAAATCAAAAATTTCTAAGGCTTGTTTATAATCTGTTTCTGACAACTCTTCGTCTTTTAGTGTATTGTAAAACTTATCGCGAGAAGGGAGTTGTGGTTCATCTAACACAGACATAGAGGATAAATAATCATAGCAGAATGATTGTTTACCCTTCAACAGTTTTGGGATGGCCGCTTTATTTACCCCTTTTAACATAGCCAAAGTGAATGTGGTAGGTTTCCCACTATCGATGTGATCCTTGGCTATTCTTCCTAGCGAGCCGTTGAGAAGGGCTAAACTATCCAAAAATCTTAAGTTGTTCACATCAACTTTCATAAATTTAAATCCATCCTTGGCTAATATATCTATTTCACTCCCTGGTCTATCTCTCATCTCGTTTAGGATTACTCCTAAATCATAGGAAGCGTTGTGTGAAAATGTGTATAGGAACTTGTATGAATTTATACATTGCAAATTACATCTATCACAGTAAGCTGCTTGATAATTGTGGAATCTTACTGTGTGGTCGTGATGACGGACTTTGATTACATCTTCTCCGTTAAAAGGTTCATCACAGAGTTCACAGGCAGTTTTTGTCTCAAATATTGCCTGTTGCTGAGACATGTGAAGTTCATAGGATACTAACCCCTTCTTGATTCGTGCCCATGACGCTTCTAGCGTGGTTATAAAGTGATTGGCCGCATCTTTACCCAAATAAGTATCTTTCTCAACAATATTCTTCTGTCTGTCAATGATGATGTACGCATACGCCACTGCGTTGTGACGTGTTTCTATCATTCCCTTAGGGTTCGAGCGGTCTAACATGCACTCAAAGTCATAAAAGCACATGTGACTAGGACCATATCCCCGTCCATAGTTACGGAAAGTAATCTTCCTCTCTGGTGGGTAGAATTTGAGAGTCTGATGTACTTTGCATGTACTTTCATGACTCTGCATGCTATCTGCTGGGAGTGATATCAAACAACAATGACAAAAGCTCTGATGACTTGGGATGCGATCTCCATGTCCTCGCATATTACGTACATATTGGTTAAAATCCTTAATTAATACTAAGTGTTGAGCTTCCAACATCAACAATGGTATGACGTCTGTATACCCACCTCTTCCTTTCCTAGCTAGTGTAATGTAGTGTCGTTGTTGTCGTCTAGCATTTTCATCTCTTTCTAGTGAATAGATGAATATACTGACTTTATTCATTTTCTCCACCTTGTGAATATCCTCGAATGTTACTGCAGAATTAACATCAGCTGGCCAATTAATGTGTCTGAGACACCAACTAGCATTCACAGATCTAGCGCGAATATTATCTAGGTGCATCCACTTAGCTAAACATTTATAAGCTGCAACACACTGCATAAGGCAAATATCAGCCTCTCCCTCTGGATTGAAAACCAATTTTTTTCCACGCAAGCCTTCAGGATAGTCTACATGCGAGCCTAATCTTATCGGATGTTCAATCCGACCACAGTTAATGTAAAACCCGGTGAGCCGCTCAACCAAGACATTGGACCCCTCCCTCGCTTCCAGGTACTGGGATATTTTCCCGGTCAATTCGTCAGCCCAAAAATCAATAAGAGTTTCTACTTCCTCTAGAGTAATTCTTTGCCCCTCACCTCGTATGGGAAAGCCATCGTTATTTATAGGATCCAATAGATTATCCTCCCCGTCTTGTTGTACATTTAAATTTCTCACAATTAGAGTGATGTCTGGGTAAATTAGGAGGAATGGGTGTTGTGGAGAGAAGAGGGCGCGTATCTCATTAATGAAAAAATCCCTGTATGTTCTCAGATAGAGTCCTGGGGAGGTGTTAACATGTTCTGGTATGGAGAATGAGAGCCGAACATAACTGCCGTTATAGTTATCAATTCGATCCAGTAGCTGCGGTTGAATTTCTAGGGCAGGTGGGGGAGAGGGAGAGAGAGGTGGTGATGGGAGAGGGCTGGGAGGGGTGGGGGGTGGTGATAATCCCCCTCCGAGATGAATGGGCGACAGTGCACGGTCAGCCATTACGCCAGACGGTGCTAACAAGACAGAATTGACAGACGCTTGAGAGTCAAGGTCACGGTCTGCTGAGCTGTCGTCTGACTCATGGCTATTCTCAATGTCTGTGATGCCGCTGCCGATGTTAATGGTACTGTTCTTACCACTGCTGCTGCTGCTGTTGCTGCTGATGCTGTTGCTGCTGCTGCTGCTGTCGCTGATTGATTGGGGTATGGGGCTGGGGGAGGAACGGGGGGTTGAGTGAGCGCGTGAACGTGCCCTCCCCTCCCCGTGAGTTGAGGGGTGAGACCCGGATGTGGGTAAAGTCCACTCTGCTGTGTCACTCTCACAGCCACTGCTCTCAGCACTGCTCTCAGTGCTGGTGGATGCTAGATCTATGCACAGCGGTGTGTCGTCTGTAAAAAAGAAAAACATATTATCTCTAGAAAGAATGAAGCATATATATCTCTAGAAAGAATGAATGCATATATATATATATATATATATATATATATATATATATATATATATATATATATATATATATATATATATATATATATATATATATATATTATGAGGTTAGGGAACAGACTAGTGGGAATTAATATGTTTAGGAAATAGACTGAAATAAGACAGTATTAAATTACTTATGTCATGGTGAAGGGGTTGGGCTGGTGAGTGGGTATGAATCCGTAATATTGTGTTAACAGGATGAGATATGGTCTCGTAGCCCCCCATCTGGTGGCGTGGCTGACCTTGATGAAGGGGCGGGGGGTGTCCGCGAGTGAGATGTGCTCTCCTTAGCTCAGTGTGTGAGGAATGGGGTATAGGCTCGATGACGTCGATCTGTTCCCTCCGTCGATTGAGGTAGGGATTATAACCTGAAATGGAACAAATGATATTCAGTACGGGTGAATGGGGAAAATATGTTTATTATGCATGTGTGTTTGCTTGCAAGTGGATGAAATACAGATACGAGAAGTGTATTTTATATGCTACCTACGTTTATGTGAAGTTTCATTCCGGCGATGACCTCCTCGCGGGGTAGGTGAGCAATAAGGACACTTCATGGTTTTGTAAACTGAAATTGGAAAGAAGATATTTAACTGTGTGGAATGTAATAGCCGAATGAGAAAATATTCTCACACTATAGTAGTTTACACACGCGATATTTCACCTGTGGATGCCATAAAATGAACTGTGGAGTATTAAATATGAATAACACTCACGGTTATCACAGAAAATCTGCTGACATCGCCTGCATTTGATGTCGTAATGTCCTAGGGGCGGTTTTTCACAGCTTGCGCATTGCAGTCGACACAGTTGCATTGCAGTCGACACAGTTGATTCGGTGATGGAATATAAAACACTCCGCATTTCATGCAGGCTGTAGAGCTTCGCCTTTCCATGACATGGAGCTGTATGGTGAGTGTGTAGCGGATGAAGTCTCGCAGGGAACTGGCGGGGGGTTTGTGTGTGAGGGGAATGAAACAACCCTGGTCAAATGAGAAGTGATTGATGGCTGACAGGTGTGGGTCTGTCTGTCGGCAGGAGTATGTACCTCGCTCCTCCTTAATGAATCCACAGTGTATGGGGAACCGTGGTGGGATGAACATTGAAAACCCTTTAAGGCAAATGGCCCACTTCCGCAGGAGGGTGTTGCGCTCTCTCTCTTACCCTCCTCTCCCACTTACGACTTCCTGTAGGGGGAAGCTAATGGACATCCAGGCTTTCCTCTCAGGTATGGGGGTTCTCCTCTCCCTCCCCCCTCCCCCTCCACCCCAAACAACATATCCACTATGCCGGTTCCCCTCAACCTCTACTCACGATCATCAAACTATTATCGGCACACAGGATTAAGTCTATGACAAACACACATACATATCTAACGCTTTTCCACGTATTTTCTTACTATACCACATAGCCCACATACTCTCCTACACCCCCAAGAACATGAACTCCCATCTTTCCTGAGCACATACCATAACCCCCGAGGACTAGAACCGCGCGCACAACATTCCTCCGACACGCGTCATAACATCCGGGAAATTCCACACCCAAACCCTTTGTGACTAGAGCGACGCGCTGCGACTATGACGACACGCACCACCTGGCATCCAACAACATGATCTCCCCTCATTCCTGACCACATACCCCAACACAGGACGCTCACACGCGTCCGACACGCGCCAAACTTCCGGGAAAATTCTCCCCAAAACCCTGTGTGACTAGACACCTGCGCACCACCTGCCCAGCTGACTCTAATAGAGCCACCTGGGCAGGTGGTGCGCACGGTTCTAGTCACACTTTACACTACTGTGATAATGCAAGTGCTGAATTGATGTGTATTTCAATTGAAAATTACAAATTAAATCACATTTTTAATGAGGTTTACCGACTCAGATGAAGTTGTAAATTATTGTATCTAACTTTACTATAATAATCAGACCATAAGCACTTATCTACTGCCTTACTGTAACACACATAAGAATCATGAACATTCACCTATCACGTTATTGTAAGCAGCACACGAGACACAAACACTCACCCACCACCACACTGTAAGCAACAAATGACATTTGTGGAGACTGAAAGATGTAGTTGCGGACTTGAGACTCCCATTAACTCTTCGACTCATCACTAAGAAAGAGGGAGCTGCCAAAGGAATGGAAGACAGCCAATGTAGTGCCGATATGCCAGAATGAAAGGACACAGGAGCCACTAAACTACATAGTAGTTTCCTTTTCGACCATTCTCAGTTAGGCACTAGTGAAGCTTGCATGAAAACGTCTCTTGGAACTCCTAAAAAACGAAGATTTCACTCAAAGCATAAACATGGATTTAGTTTTGCAGATATTGCCCTTCTAACTTGTAGGCGTAATGTTTGCATAAAACTTTTAAAACAATGGGAAGAAAGGTTTGCTGCCTGTTATTTCATTGATAACCAGCAAATGTGTAACACAGTTCCATTTAGTAGGTAACCATCCCAAAATTGAAGACAGGATTTCATAACCAAAGGAGTGCTGGTGTGGAGGAGTGAGCATATATTTGGTTGAAAACAGAGGGTAATGCAGAAAGCAGAGAAATCAGCGGTGAGCAGTTGCAAGTATTAAAAAACGCAAGTAGTTTACTCCGCGAGATCATTTGGGTCATTCAGATTTTGATATAGTTCATCAAATTAACAGAAGAAAGTCTTAAGTGTCATTACTTGTTGATTATGCATAATTGCTGAGATTTACAAACAAGGACGTTTGAGGGAGAGTACAAAGAGATCTAGATGAGCTTAAACGTTTTTTTATTATTTTTATTATTTTCTACCACAGACGTGGCCACACATTTACAATGCTAACCACCATATATACATTTTCTTCTGTCCTCCATGGACAGGGCGAGAGATTTGTTAAACATATAGTTCAGGGATTAATTTATTTATCAACCACACAAAGCGATTGTAAAGTGCTTTTAAAATGCTAAGCTAACCTATATACATAAATACATAGATTTACGTATAGCCTACATAAAGTGTTCAATGTGCCTTTTACATAGTGTCATTAATGTGCATTTACAATAGCGAAATGTAATTCTGATCAACTTCCACATTGGAGTTCCACCTGAGCAGCCGTAGGGTGAAGACGTGTCGTCTGACCACTCCGGCAGTTTGGGGAGGTTGCAGTTTTCGCCAGCAGGGGGTGTGGGGGTCTCTTACCCTCCCTGTCCAGTGTTGTTGCCTGCCTGGCTGCGTGCTGACGTGGCCGTTTTGACATGGGGGGCCTGGCCATTCCTCCTGTTTTGTAGGTAAATTCCGTGGGCCTGGAATTCTCGTGTAAGGCTGGTTATCCGGCCATTGAGTTAGTTATGTGCGACATGCTTCGTGTCCCGGTGGAAGCTGTGTATGGCGTTGAGCTTGTTACGGCCCACCGGGTGATTGCCAAGTTCGTGGGGAAGGAGGAGTATCGGGACTTCCTCCGGCGGAACGAAGGGCGTTCATTGCAGTTGCCAGATGGCGCCGGCTCCGTTACGATCTCGGACCGAAGTGGTGCCCTGACATATGTCAGTGTGCACGGTGCGCCCCTGGAGTTCCCTGAAGACCTTCTCCGGTGCTTCTTCGGTAGGTATGGTGTAGTCATCAGTGTGCGGGTGAACAAGCTGTCATCGGGGAAGTATGCTGGGAAGCAGACGAACGTCCGTACATTAGGTATGCGCCTGCGGTCGGATATCCCATCTTCTGTCCGGCTGCTGGGCTACTACGTTCGGGTGTATTATGCCCAGCAGCCCCGTACTTGTTTCCGGTGTGGCCAGTTGGGGCATCAGGCTGCCGGGTGCTCTGAGACACCTGCTGCACCCGTTAACTTATTCCGGGAGGAGGATTTCCCGCCGCTCCCTCAGGGCGTGGATTCCGGGGATGAAGTGGAGCAGGTCCCAGTCGCTGCTGATGCGGCCCCCCCTGCATCACCCGACATGGCCCCCGGTGCTTGTTGTCCCTCAGCCGAGTGCGTCTGCGTCTTCCTCGACTCCTGTTGCTGCGCCTGGTCCTGCACCCTCGCCAGGTGTTACGGCTGTACTGGGTGTTGGGGGGGCTGCGGAGCATCCTGTTGTGTGCAGCCCAGTTCCCCATGTGGTTGAGACTGCTGCTGTACTGCGACGGGCGTTGGTTCGCCCGGTTCGCGAAGGCCGTGGTTCTGGGTCCGCCTCCGGCTGTGAGGATGTGCGGCCAGTGCCCAAGCGTTCTAGGCGCTCTTCTACTGCTTGGGCTGATATGGAGGACTACGACACGGGTGGAGCTTCGGGAGATGGTGTGGCGATTCCGGGTGCTTCGTGCTCTACGACGCTGGTGGTGGCTGATGTCCATGTGTCAGCTGTTGACGATGATTGTGCGTCTACTTTACCTCCTGTTCTTTCTCCTGCAGAAGGTTCTCCGCAGTGGGAGGTGGTTGCTCCTACAGGAGTGGATGGTGTGGCATCAAGTGTGGATGCCTGGTGCGAGCCGAGATGGTGTGGATGCCTGGTGCGAGCCGAGGCATCAAGCTGGTGCTGAAAAAGGATGCCAAGCGTGGGGGGTCCCAGCAGGTACAACGTTCGGTGGTTGACGAGGGGCCCTGTGAGGCAGCTGAGGAGGCTCCCAGTGTGCTGCCCATTGCCCGGCCTCATGGGAAGGTGCCTCTCCCTCTCATCTTGGCCTCCGGAGTGGCGATTGATGCTGACCATCCGTTGGTTTTGAAATTGTTGACCGTGTGCGTCCTGATCCGTGGTGCCCTTCTACCATCTGGATTCGTTGGGCTAAGTGTTTTATTGTAGGTGTGCCAGAGTTAATGCCTGATCCTCGTATGCTCAATAGTGACCATGTTTCGGAGGACATTATGTTACTTTGGGAGGCGTATTGTATTCGCTTCCCGGCGGAAGAGTGGCCGGACAAGTATGAGATCTTTTCGTAGTCTGTGTGCTTGCTGTGTGTTTGGTGTGGTGTTGTGATGTTTTGTTGTATTTTTCTTTTGTTTTTGTTGTCGGCCCTTCAGGCCGGTGTTTCGTGACTTTGTATGGATGTGTATTGATTTGTTTGTTTCGTGATGTGCTTTGTTGATGCATTCTTGGTCCTTCAGGCTAGTTGTTGTGTTTGTGCCTGTTTTGTTTTCAGGTGTGCGTGTTTATTGTTATTGTTTATTTTGGCCTCGCCTTTTGTTTACGGGGCGGATGGCTTGGTGTGTGTTTTTTTATTAATGTATTGATTTTATGTTGCTTTACCTGTTGTACGTGTTTGTTCTTTATGTTTTGTTTGGACAGTATTGTACTCACCTAGTTGTGTTTGCTGGGGTTGAGCTCTGGCTCTTTGGTCCCGCCTCTCAACCGTCAATCAACAGGTGTACAGATTCCTGAGCCTATCGGGCTCTGTCATATCTACACTTGAAACTGTGTATGGAGTCAGCCTCCACCACATCACCCCCTAATGCATTCCATTTGTCAACCACTCTGACACTAAAAAAGTTCATTCTAATATCTCTGTGGCTCATTTGGGCACTCAGTTTCCACCTGTGTCCCCTTGTGCGTGTTCCCCTTGTGTTAAATAGACTGTCTTTATCTACCCTATCAATTCCCTTGAGAATCTTGAATGTGGTGATCATGTCTCCCCTAACTCTTCTGTCTTCCAGCGAAGTGAGGTTTAATTCCCGTAGTCTCTCCTCGTAGCTCATACCTCTCAGCTCGGGTACTAGTCTGGTGGCAAACCTTTGAACCTTTTCCAGTTTAGTCTTATCCTTGACTAGATATGGACTCCATGCTGGGGCTGCATACTCCAGGATTGGCCTGACATATGTGGTATACAAAGTTCTGAATGATTCTTTACACAAGTTTCTGAATGCCGTTCGTATGTTGGCCAGCCTGGCATATGCCGCTGATGTTATCCGCTTGATATGTGCTGCAGGAGACAGGTCTGGCGTGATATCAACCCCCCAAGTCTTTTTCCTTCTCTGACTCCTGAAGAATTTCCTCTCCCAGATGATACCTTGTATCTGGCCTCCTGCTCCCTACACTTATCTTCATTACATTACATTTGGTTGGGTTAAACTCTAACAACCATTTGTTCGACCATTCCTTCAGCTTGTCTAGGTCTTCTTGAATCCTCAAACAGTCCTCTTCTGTTTTAATCCTTCTCATAATTTTAGCATCATCCGCAAACATTGAGAGAAATGAATCGATACCCTCCGGGAGATCATTGTGTTTGCACTGTTATGTTTCCTGCTATGCCTCTTGATGTATGTTTTGTTTTTCTGGAGGTGTTGTTTTGTGATGTTACTGTGATTGCTGGATTGCCATTATATTCTGTTTTGTGCTTTGATGTATGCTGTATTTTTCATGTTTTTCTTGTGTATGTGTTTTGTTGTGCTATGCTGTCGGCCCTTCTGGCCGGTGGTCTATTGTTTTCCTCTATGTATTCTGTATTTTTATTGTATTTAATTTGCATGCTCTGCATGTAAAAAAAAAAAAAAAATCTTTTACATAGTGTCATTAATGTGCATTTACAATAGCGAAATGTAATTCTGATCAACTTCCACATATACTTTATACACATACATATACATACACACACACATCTACATACCTATACATATATATACATACATACACATACATACATATACATTTGTCTCTTTTATTGTAAAATGGTGAGACAGCTGATAGACAAACTAGTGTGCAATTAAACACTTAACCACTGAAGGTGATTAAGATGCTTTTACAAGCTTAGGTTATATAGTTACTTCACGTACATACATTGTATAATTGATACATTACATGATCAATCTTGGGTACAAGTCAAATATATCATCAAATGTTCCAGTACTCATATAGCAGTTACAGAGTTCATCATACCTCAGCCAGGAGGACAGCTCAAGCGTTGGTCGGACAGATTGCCACTTTCCTTTAACATTAACAACTGCAAAGATCTAAACATTGGTGAGACGAAGAAAAGGCACCAGGAATAGTATAGGCTAGAAAGCTATTTCTTGATTCTGTTAACACAACAAGGTGAGGACTGCTAGGATGGTACACGCACACACACACATGGACAGATAATTTACATCAAAGTTGTGAGAATCGTTTAGGTGACCAAAAGACTATTATCTAGGCAAGGCCGTGTCCCGGACTTACTAATGTTCCACAGTCACATCCATATCGATTTGTTCTCAAATTTTCACTTTAGATTCTTCGATAATTTACTATATTCTTTCCAAATTAAAACTCGCATTTTAAGAATATATAGATACAAAATCAAACAAGATTAGAAGAACAGTAAAATAAGCATCACAACAATAATTGGGAGGCCGCGGAGGACGCTCCTACAGCTGGGCTACGACGGCTTCTGATTACTCTTTCATAAACACAGATCTTATCTTGCATAAACACCAAGAATCTGATAATCAAAGTGAAATCTAGTGTGTGTGTTGCTTGTTTTGTGTGGGTTAGCGAGTTACAAAATTAATTAATAAGTAAACTGTATATGAATAATATTTGTGGAATTGTTACTCTTCATGAACTTTTGAATTTGTTTGAAAAAGTGAAAGTAGAGCAACTGATGTCAATATATGTATGGCTCAAGCATAATTAGCACTCACACACACACCAACACACAAACAGTTATTCAGATATTCACATGATCATTCACAAGTGCTGATTTGATATTTACTTCAATAGAAAGTTACAAATTAATTCTGATTTTCATTAAGGTTTAACGACTCAGATGAAGCTGTAAAACACATTGTATCTAGCTTTACTATAACATTCGGACCTTAAGCACTCATCCACCGCTTACTATAACGAAGATACGAGTACCAAACACTCACCTTATGGTAATGGAGATAGTACTCATCAACTCTCACTCACCAACATACTGTAAACAAGAAATGGTATTTGTGGCGATTGAAAGATGTAACTGCGAACATAAGCCTTCCATTAAGTCTTCGACTCTTCAGTGAAAAAGAGGGAGTTGCCATAGGAATGGAAGACAGCCAATGTCATGTCGATGAGCCAGAATGAAAGAACACAGGAGCCACTAATCTACACATTAGCTTTATTATCGACCAATCTCAGTTAGGCACTAGAGAAGCTTGCAAGGTAATCTCTTGGAATACTTAAAAATGAAGATTTTTCTCAAAGCAGAACATTCAGATGTTCGCTGACCCTTTAGTTCGGCCCCCACGCACCATCCAATAATCGGAACGATATTAAAAGTAATAAACACCATGCCTATTACAATGACCCCAAACTGCGTACTTTGAACCGCACATCCAGACGAGTTGGACTTGAATATAGGAAAACCCGTACGCCAGCAATGCTCAAGCTCTACCAGAAAGCCCTAGCAAAGACATGGGAGTGCATGACAGAGTCAGGCAAGAAAACCGGAAATCTTTGGTTAACAGTCTCAACTCTCACACCCCCCTTCACCTAGGCATGGAAGAATATTAAAAGAATTAAAGGCGATAAGATCGGCCATGTGTCACACCCTCACCCTCTACACAGAAGGCCTTGTACCACACAGAAGGCTATTATACAAACTTGAGAGACAGGTGGGAGTAGACGGAAACGCACTATCATGGGTAAGGAATTACCTGACAGACAGGTGTCAGAGAGCGACAGTAAGGGGCGAGGAGTCGGACTGGCGTAGAGTAACAAGCGGAGTGCCTCAAGGATCGGTGCTGGGACCCATATTATTTCACATTTATGTAAATGACTTGACTGCAGGAGTCGAGCCTTTTATGTCAATGTTTACAGATGATGCAAAACTAATGAGGAAGGTTGAGACAGATGAGGATTGTAAGATTCTCCAGGATGACTTGAACAGGTTGCTGAGCTGGTCCGAGAAATGGATGCTAGAATTCAACAATAACAAGTGCAAGGTGATGAAAATGGTGACAGGAGCCAAGAGACCGAAAGGCCAATATACAATGAAGGGAAACTACCTAATATGACGTGTAGAGAAAAAGTCCTGGGAGTGGATATAACACCAAATCTAACTACAGAGACTCATGTAATTAGAATAACGTCAACCGGATACTCTACTCTGGCAAAAGTCAGAACATCCTCCAGAAACTTGAATAAGGAGGCTTTTAGATCACTGTATACCGCCTATGTGAGGCCAGTCTTAGAGTATGCCGCCCCATCGCGGAGCCCCCATCTTAAAAAACACACAAGGAAGCTGGAAAATGTGCAGAGGTTTGCAACGACAATCGTCCCAGAGCTCCGAGGAATGAGGTACGAAGAAAGACTGGAGGAACTAAACCTGACGACATTAGAAAAGAGGAGAGAGAAAGGGGGGGGGGACATAATACAGACATATAAAATACTTAGAGGGATTAACAAGGTGGAAACAGAGGAAATATTTACAAAGAGGAGCAATAGAATAAGGGGGCACGGAAGAAAGCTTTAGACTTACATGTGTCATAGAGATGTTAGAAAATTTTCTTTTAGCATATGGGTTATGAATAAATGGAATGATCTAAAGGAGCATGCTGTAGAGGCTAATTCCAATTATAACTTTAAAAGCAGGTACGATAGAGAAAGCCATTGTATTAGTCAACCAACAGCTAGAAAAGCGGTTTCCAAGAGCTAGAGCTCGATCATAGAAGCACAAATAAGTGAGTAAATAGGTGAGTACACTGTAAACCGCAAATTGTATTAGTGGAGACTGAAAGATGTAGCTGCGGAATTGAGCCTCCCTTATCTCTTCGACTCATCACGGAAAAAGTGGGAGTTGCCAAAGGAATGGAAGACAGCCAATGTAGTGCAAATGAGCCAAAATGAAAGGACACAGGAGCCCCTAAACTACACAGTAACTTCATTATCGACCATTTTCCATTAGGCGCTAGAGAAGCGTGCAAGGAGACGTCTCTTGGACCACTGCAAAAATTAAGAGTTCTCTCTAAGCAGAACATTCATATATTCGCTGACCCTTTAGGTCGGTCCCCCACATCATCCAATAATCGGAATGATATGAAAAGTAATAAACACCATGCCTATTACAATGATCTCAAACTGTTTACTTTGAAACACACTGACAGACGAGTTAGACTTGCATGTATGGAAACCTGTACGCCAGCAATGTTCAAGCTCTTTCAGAAAGCCAAGGCGAGGAAGCGCATGATAGAGCTCAGGCAAGATAACTGGGAAACGTTTGTTAAGTCTAAACTCTCACCCCCCCCCCCCCTCCCTCACCCAGGCATAGAAGGCTATTAAAAGAATTAAAGTCGATAAGATCGGCCAAGTGTCACACCCTCACCCTTTACACAGAGCAGACGAGTTAGTCGATGCTTGGGCAACCACCTCTAGCTTCAATACTCTTCCCCAAGACACAAAATTCAGATTAAATTCTGGTTACGGTGATCGAGAAAGGCTCGTTGACTTCATGTTCTACAAGGAAGATGAATGCAACGTGCCATTTACTGAGTTTGAGTTATTTTCGGCCCTAAACAAAGGTAAAGCCACTTCCCCTGGTGAGGATGGTATCACTTATGACATAATGCGTTTGCTGCCTTTAGTACCAGGAAATTCCCTTCTTGAGCTGTATAATATGATCTATGTTTCTGGGTAACTTCCTATCTCTTGAACTAACAGTATAATAATTCCAATTCCCAAGACAAATCAAGAGAATGCTTTCCGCCCAATTCCCCTTACTAGCTGCATTTGCAAAACAATGGAGAGAATGGTCCTAAACTGTCTCCTCCACAGAATACGAACCATATTATCTTCCCAGGAATATAACTTCATGTATGGAAGGAGTCTGCTTTATTGCATCACCACCTTTCTACTCTGCACACTGAAAAGTCATATACCACCTTCCTAGATCTCATCTCTGCCATTGAAATTGCAAAGCGACACGTTATCTTGAGTGAGCTTCCAAGAATGAGTATTGGTGGTCGGCTTCTTTGTTGGATCAGGGGTCACTTATCCAACAGGAAGTCATTTGTATTTTTCCAGGGACACGGGAGTGTAACAAGAGACTTCTAACTAGGCAACCCACAGGGAGGTGTGCCTCGGTGTCCTACCTTAAATACAAATGTAAATGTTCGTTTGTTCAAAATCGCTAATCACCGAAAGTTCTTCACTGATTGCTTTGAAATTTTCACACAACGTTCCATTCGCATCCGAGCGGGTTTTTATGTACACACTATATAGATCTCACGTCTGTGATGGGAAAAACAGTTTGATTTTAACTGTTTTTTTTTCATGTGTTTTTCATGTGATGGAAATCTTCGAAACCTCTTTACCAATTGCTTTGAAATTTTGACACAACGCTGCATTCGAATTGGCGCATTTTATAATATATCTACTATATACATGCCTCCCCTATGCGAGGAAGAAACATTTTTTTTTTCAAAAACAGCGCCATCTGTTGGACGTAAGAGCAACACACGGGGTAACGTGTGTTATAGAGGCAGGAAAGATTATCTTGGAGGAAGACCAATCAGGGATTCCAATCTTCCTATTAATTGGTCTTCCTCCAAAATAATCTTTCCTGCCTCTACTCTACACAGACGCCGTCTTGTTGAATCGGCCCTAATACGCAATGTACCCAACATGAACTTGAGTCCTGGCTTTGTTGCTGTGGACTCTTCCCTTTCACAGTATATACTTAAATGCTCTAATCTTTCTAACAAACGTGACCTAACATAAGCTTACCCTTCCATTTATCTTCCTTTCTCTTTCCTTTTCTTTCTCTCTACTCTCTTTTTTGTTAATTGTTATATCTTACGTTCCCTTACTATCCTCTTCTTATTCCTATTACTATCTCCTCTCATTCGGTGGTTATAACAGGAGCTGCCTCGTATGGGCCAATAGGCCCTCTGCAGTTCTTATTCCTACTACTATTCCCTCTACTGCATCTTACTTTGCTCCTCACCTACCTCTTGCCTATTTATTGCCTGTATCTACTTCCTCATCACAATTGACTTGAGAATGGTCCAGGACAGACCGAAACGTCGTCGTCCCTTCACCTTCTAGGGAGTGGTCTGGTTCTTCACCAATTTCTTTACAATTTTGACACAACGGTCCATTCGAAGACACACATGTTTTTATATTCCTACTATATAAATGCCACACCCGTGACAGGTAAAAACAATTTTTTTTTAAGAAACAGCGCCATCTGTTGCACGTAAGAGCAACTCACGCTATACTAAATATGTTACGATTCCATTTCAATGTTTCCGATTCCAATGAGAAATTTAATTTCATAGATTTCAATGTATTTTCATTTTTATTTAATTATTTTTGACATTGTATAGAAATTGAGCTGTGTTGTTTACCATACCATTCATTTCGTGAGTATAGGTATAGATGACACACCTGTGACTGGTAAAAACATGCTTTTCTGAAAAACAGCGCTATCTGTTGCAGCAAAGAACAACATGCGCTATAATAAATATGTTACGATTCCATTTCAATGTCTCCGATTTTGTTGATAAATTTAATTTTCATAGATTTTGATTTATTTTCATTTTGATTTAATTATTTTGTGTGACATTGCGTTGGAATTGAGCTGTGTTGTTTACTATACCATTCATTTCGTGTGTATAATTTATTTTTTAATTTTTTAATTTCTTTTTTTTAACTTTTTCTTAGATTGCAGCGAATTTTTCCCAATTTTTTGATGGGAACATCAGATCATTTGGGAATGCAGCGGATGAGGGAGTGGGGAATAATGGGGAGGAAGATGGGACAGGAGTGGGGGGTGGTGGGGAGGACAGGAGACAGGGGAGGGGGTAATAGAGGGGAGGACGAGAGGACGGGGGAGTTGGAGATGGTGGGAACGAGGGGACAGGGGAATGGAGAATGGTGGGGAGGACGAGGGGATGGGGGAGGGGGAATAATAGGGAGGACGAGGGGACGAGGGAGTGGGAGATGGTAGAGTGCTCTGCTCCTCATTGGTTCTATTCTGCATTTTCTTCCATGTCGTTCACTCCAGTACGTTGTTATTTTACTGTGCAGATTTGGGACCTGTCTCTCCAGTATTTTCCATGTGTATATTATTTGGTATCTCTCTTGTCTCCTTTCTAGTGAGTACATTTGGAAAGCTTTGAGACGATCCCAATAATTTAGGTGCTTTATCTCGTCTATGTGTGCCACATATGTTCTCTGTATTCCCTCAATTTCAGCAATCTCTCCTGCTCTGAAGGGGGAAGTGAGTACTGAGCAGCACTCAAGACGGGACAACACAAGTGATATGAAGAGTACAACCATTGTGATGGGATCTCTGGACTTGAAGGTTCTCGTAATCCATCCTACCATTTTTCTGGCTGACACAATATTTGCTTGGTTATGCTCCCTAAACGTTAGGTCGTCGGACATCAATATTCCCAAATCCTTGACATGCTGTTTTCCTACTATGGGCAGATTCGATTGTGTTTTGTACCCTGTATTATGTTTAATATCCTCATTTTTGACGTATCTAAGTACCTGGAATTTATCACAGCAGATAGTGCTGTTTAAAAGAAAAAACATCTTTTTACCAGTCACAGGTGTGGCATCTATATAGTAGGTATATAAAAACACGCAAGTATATGAATGGAACGTTCTGTCAAAATTTCAAAGAATTGGTGAAGAACTTTTGGAGATTACAGTGTGTGTGCTGTTTTACGTCCAACAGATGGCTCTGTTTTTCAAAAAAGCATGTTTAAACCTGTCACAGGTGCGGCATGTATATAGTAAGAATATAAAAACACGCGCATATTTGAATGCAGCGTTGTGTCAAAATATCAAAGCAATCGGTAAATAGGTTAAGGAGATTGCCCTCATACAAAACTCAAATGAAAAACACAGTTTAAAAAAAGCATGTTTTTATCTGTCGCAAACGGGCGATCTATATAGTATGTATAAAAAAAACACGTGCATATGCAAAAGGAACGTCGAGTCAAAATTTCAAAGCAATCGGTGAAGAACTTTCAAAGATTAGCGATTTTGAACAAACGAACATCTACATTTAAATTTATTTAGGTTTAGTAACTCACTAACCGACACAAACAAAGCAACGCATTAAATTTAATTTTGTTTATCAGATTCTTGGTGTTTATGCAAGATAAGATCTGTGTTTATGAAAGAGTAATCAGAAGCCGTCGTAGCCCAGCTGTGGGAGCGTCCTCCGCGGTCTCGCTGTCCAGAGTTCCAGTCAACTACTTCAGTGACTTCTTTTACTGCTCACGAATTTTATTTTTTTTGTTTCTATTAAGATGCGAATATATATTTGGAAAGAATATAGTAGATTATCGAGCAATCTAAACAGAAAATTGGAGATCAAATCGATATGGATGTGACTGTAGAATATTAGAAAGTCCAAGACACTGTGTTGCCTAGATAATAGTCTTCTTGTCACCTAAACGATTCTCATAACTTTGATGTAAATTATCTGTCCATGTGTGTGTGTACCTTTCTAGCAGTCTTCACCTTGTTCTGTTAACTGAATCAAGAAATAGGTTTATAGCTTATACTATTCCTGGTGCCTTCTCTTCGTCTCACCAATGTTTAGATCTTTTAGATGTTTTTGTTTAGATGTATAGATCACCATCTAACTAAGAATGGTCTATAGTGAAGCTACTGTGTAGCTTCACTATCGATCACTGTCCTTTCATTCTGGCACATTGGCACAATATTTGCTGTCTTCGATTCCTTTGGCAACTCCTTCTTCAGTGACGAGTCGAAGAGTTAATGGGAGGCTGAAGTCCGCAGCTACATCTTTCAGTCTCCACAAATACCATTTGTTGTTTACAGTGTGGTGGTGGGTGAATATTTATGAGTCATATGTTACTTTGAGTAAAGTGATGGATGAGTGTTTATGACTCACATGTTACTCACAGTAACGTGGTGGGTGAGTGTTTATGACTCACATGTTGCTTACAGTAACGTGGTGGGTGAGTGTTTATGACTCACATGTTACTCACAGTAACGTGGTGGGTGAGTGTTTATGACTCACATGTTACTCACAGTAACGTGGTGGGTGAGTGTTTATGACTCACATGTTGCTTACAGTAACGTGGTGGGTGAGTGTTACGACTCACATGTTGCTTACAGTAACGTGGTGGGTAAGTGTTTATGACTCACATGTTGCTTACAGTAACGTGGTGGGTGAGTGTTTATGACTCACATGTTACTCACAGTAACGTGGTGGGTGAGTGTTTATGACTCACATGTTGCTTACAGTAACGTGGTGGGTGAGTGTTACGACTCACATGTTGCTTACAGTAACGTGGTGGGTAAGTGTTTATGACTCACATGTTGCTTACAGTAACGTGGTGGGTAAGTGTTTATGACTCACATGTTGCTTACAGTAACGTGGTGGGTGAGTGTTATGACTCACATGTTGCTTACAGTAACGTGGTGGGTGAGTGTTATGACTCACATGTTGCTTACAGTAACGTGGTGGGTGAGTGTTTATGATTCGAATGTTATAGTAAAGGTAGATACAATGTGTTTTACAACCTCATATGAGTCGTTAAATATCATTGAATATGTGAATCGTTTTGTAACTTTATATTGAAGTACACATCAAATCATCACTTACATGCTCATGGGAATGTCTGTGGGACTGCTTGTGCTGTTGTTTGTATGCTAATTATGCCTGGACCTTACATATAGACATCATTTACGTTACTTTCACGTAATCAAATACATTCCCAAGTTCATGAACAGAAACATTTCAACAAATGTTCTGCACCACGGCAGTCTCCGTGGTGTAGTGGTAAGACACTCGCCTGGCGTTCCGCGAGCGCTATGTCATTGGTTCGTATCCTGGCCGGGGAGGATTTACTGGGCGCAATTCCTTAACTGTAGCCTCTGTTTAACGCAACAGTAAAATGTGTACTTGGATGAAAAAACGATTCTTCGCGGCAGGGGATCGTATTCCAGGGACCGTAGGATTAAGGTCTTGCCCGAAACGCTACGCGTACTAGTGGCTGTACAAGAATGTAACAACTCTTGTATATATCTCAAAAAAAAAAAATATTATTTATTTACACTCATCTAATTATTTGGTAACTCATTAACCCACACAAAACAAGCCACACACACACTAGATTTCATTTTGCTTATTAGATTCTTGGTGTTTAAGCAAGATAAGATCTGTGTTTATGAAAGAGTAATCAGAAGTTGTCGTAGCCCAGCTGTGGGAGCGTCCTCCGCGGCCTCGTAGTCCAGAGTTCCACCCAAGCCTTTATTTACGCTTCTTTTAAGGTTCATTTTAATTTTATGTTCTTGTTTTCTGATAATTTTTTTCTCCTATTCTTAAGATGTGAGTATTAATTTTGAGAGAATATAGTAAATTATCGAACAATCTAAAGAAAAATTTGGAGATCAAATCAGTATGGATGTGACTTTGGAACATTAGTAAGTCCGGGACACTGCGTTGCCTAGATAATAGTCTTTTGGTCACCTAAACGTTTCTCACAACTTTGTGAGAAACTCATAGTGCCTTTGCAATAATGTACCAATGTGTGTATTTGTTGTATTGTATTGTTGAAATACATTGTTCACATGAAATACATGTGAAATATTGTTGAAAACATCTTGATGACTTATTAAACCAAAATTATTTATTAGTCAGAAGAAAGACAAAAACGCGAACTATATGTTAAACCTCTACCAGACAAATATTTTAAGTAAAACCGAAAATATTTGAAGTTTTATAAAAGGGGCAGTTTTCATTGCTCGTCGAGCTCGAAAACCGCAGCATTCATCTCAGAACCATGCCTATTTCACACAGATTCCTTAATAAACGTAAGAGTTTTATATGTCACAAGAAAGATAGAAATATAAGCTTCATTCTAAATACCTTACCATGGGCATATTTAAATTTAAAGCGAAGTTACGTGTACTTTTATAATAGCCGAGCTTTAACCCCGGACAGATTGATCGACCGAGCAACTCTCTCTCAGAACAATGTTTATTTCAAGTGAATTCGTTAATAAACATATATGTTTTATATGTCTCAAGAAAGGCAGACATATAAGCTTCACTTTAAACACTTTACCATGGACATATTTAAAGTTCTAATGAAGATACATGTATTTTAAAAATTACGGAGCTCCCACCCCGTACAGACTGAACGACAGAGCAACTCTCTCTCAAATCAATGTTTATTTCACGTAAATTCGTTAATAAACACAAATGTTTTATATGTCTTAAGCAAGATAGAAATAAGAGCTTCATTTTAAATACATTACAATAGACATATTTATAACTCAAGTGAAGATACATATGTTTTTATAGTAGCGCTCAGTAGCTTGTCGGGCATGGAGTGCAGACGCCTACGCACTTGCCGATATATTGTATAATTAACAATAATACGCTAATAAAGCCTAAAATCTTATATGCCTCCAGAAAGACCGAGATATGAACATTATTATGATTTCACCAAATGAAATATATCATGTTCGAGAACAAAGATATATCAATTTTAAATTAAGTTTCGACTCTTGCTCGGGCAAGAGAGATGGGGCGACTCTCGCCCCATCTATTGGAGATTCTGTCCACTAAAGACCTCAAAAGCTACTCAAACCCTCCTAGCATTATTTAAGTAATGAAGTAATATGGTATATTTACTATAATGTGTTTGCTGAATGCAGAACATGAGAAAACATATATTTACTCCAAACTAATATAATTTCATTAAGAAATAAGTAAATAAGTAGCATCAAAGGAAGTCGACGGTCCAAGCGTCAATGTTGTGGAGCGACTTTTCCAAGATATATCGTTGTTTGGAAAGTGTTTGTTGGCATATCCAGTTGTCGCACTTCTCTGCACAAATTATCACAAATTTAAATTATAATGTTAACAAGTAGAATACGTATTTTTAATAAAATCTAACATAACTAGCCAGAAAACATTTAACATTTATTAAAAAAATATATGTTTGGAAGTTAAATCGACTTCATAGGACAATGGGTTTTGTTATATATATACTCGTTATTCGTTGACATGCGTTCGCTACTTAAACTACCATGCACTGTACTTATGTAAAATCTCCCATGTCAAGTTCAAGTTCAAGTATGTTTATTGAGATAAGCAATAAATACATCTCAAAGGGATAGAGTAGCTTAGGCTATTTCTACCCCCTCTACTTCAAGTCCCTCAAGGGGCGCACAAATTCAGTGAGTACAAATAGACAAATAACATTACAAGAATCCCATTTAATCTCCCATGTCTCTTCGCTCATCTCACCGAACCCTACAGGCTCTGTGATATATTGTTTAATTAATTGAGATTCACAAATAAAGCTTATAATTTTATCTGTTAACAAAAAGGCAGAGCTTAGTTTAGTTCATTTATTATGCACCCCATACCCATCCTATGGGCGATAGTGTAGTGTTACAGAGGCACATAATGGGCTCAGGGACTGAGCCCCACAATTCATATAGCCAAGGAAGTTATAATCTTGATAAGCTAGTTACAAAAGTCAATGCACATTGTCACATCAACAATGGGCTCGAGTCCGACCACAAGTACAGTTTATAATTTAAGCAACTGACATATATGGAGGGCTAGTGTCACAATTGATATGTTTATCCTACACATAACCCCCTCCCCCATCCAATGGGCAGCGGTGGATAGGTTACAATCAAGTCGTTTTTTGCGTTTTATTTAGAGATTAGATCTTATTGGGTGCGGAAAGATATTCATATTTTAAAGAAGGCTTCTTGGCTGATGCTCTCCATTGATGGAAAATATACAACCTTTGAAAATCAATGTTAGTTTGATCTAGATATTGAAATTAACGCAGTTACCTGGTGTTATTCTTCACCTATATCTTATTCTGGTTAATCCCTATTTACATTATGCAGTTCAGGTTTCGTCGCCAGACTATAGTTTTTAGTTTAGTTAATTTATCACATAATGGGTTCAGGGACTGAACACACAATATATTTATCTAAGCAAGTTACAATCTTGAGGAGGTAGCCACAAAATTCATAACACATCGTCACATCAACAACGTGGGTTCGAGATCGACCACAAGTACAGTTTCTAAATTAAGCAAATGTCATATGTGGAGAGCTAGTGTCACAATTGATATGTTTGTCCTGCACATTTTCACAGTAGTTTGCTTGGGTTCTTTTAATTATCTTAGATACCATTGAAGACAACCTCCTAGGTACTATAGTGTATATATGCTGGTAAGAAGTATAATTATCCTGAGAAATCGTGTAAATTATGTTGTACGAGTGCTTCCAGTTAAGTAACATAGTTCATTTGTGTGCGCGTGCTTGAAGAGGAAATGTTATCCCCCCCCCCATTGTAAATATTTGTGGGTTTCAGACCATACGACCACGGCTTACCCTCGCCGCGGTCGAGGGTAAGAACACCGGATGTATACCCAGTATTACAAGTAAACATTAGCAATAACAATTATGGAAAGTTCCTTCACCTATACATAGACAAGAGACTGAACTTCAGCACCCACATACAACACATAAGGGGATGCTCTGAGAGAGAGAGAGAGAGGGAGAGAGAGAGAGGGAGAGTAAAAATGTCCACTGAGGTCTGATTAAGTCCTTTTGGGGACCTTAATCATTAGGACGTCCAATGATTAACGCAAAGTGAAGCGTATTCAGATGGTATATTGACAACATTCAGCATATCTCATAATGACCTAGTAGTACTTGGTGCACAAATACCTTTTCCAAAGGAATCACAAAACATAATTAAACACAACTGTACCGTACAGTGTTATATATTTATTTCAGTTTGAACAATTTTTAACATTAACATTCCAACATTCATTTTAGCAAGTTCTCTCAGAATGACGTGTGGGTTAGCAATGTCAAAGGCTGACTTAAGATCTAGGAAAGTGGTATATGACCTATCAGTATGCAGGGCGAGGAATGTGGTAATACAGTGATGTACACTCTTTCCATGCGTAAAGTCATATATCTGGGGAGACAACATATTAATAATTTTGTAAAGGAGACGGTTGAGAACCATCCTCTCAAGACACTTATAGAGACAACTAGTGAGGGAGATTGTGCGAAAAGCACTCGGCTGGTGAGGTTTAGGAATGGGAATAATAACACTGTTGGTCCATGACTTAGGAAGCTCCCCAGTTGCATAGCTCATATTATACAATTGAAGAAAGGTATTCCCTGGAACTAGCAGAAGCATATGCAGTATGCCGTCAGTAACTCCATCCTCCCCGGGTGATGTAGCTTTGCCTTTATGTAGAGCAGAATCTAGTTCGTATTCAGTAAAAGCATGTCACAGTCATCCTCTTGATGAAGCATGAAGTCAAGGAACCTTGCCCTATCAGTATATCTATCATTTAATTCATTCTGTGAGGGTAGAGGAAGACTGTCAAAGCTGGAAGTCGTGGCCCAAGCATCAACAAGCTCATTTGCTCTGTGCAGAGGATTAGGGTACGAGATCTCTGCAGCATTTTTCCCTTTGATCTTGTTGATATCCTTCCATGCCCGACTTAGTGGCGTGTGAGAATTGAGACCACGGACAAAAGTTTCCCAGTCTGTCTGCCTCAGCTCCACCATACGTTCCCTGGCCTTAGCCAGAGCCGCTTGAAAGAGCCGAAGCATTTCAGCAGTGCGGGTCCTTCTACAAGCTAGTCCAATTATTCTGGCAGTGCGTTTTAGTGTCTGCAATTTAGAATCATTATAATAAACATAAGTGCTATGACCAGTGTAATTTGGGTTACGTGGCCTGGACGATGAATCAAGTGATTCTATAAACTGTTCGATAGTACCTGTGAGCTCATTGTTAAAATCTTCAACTGATGAAGGCTCAGATGAACTGCACCAATCTGACACATGAGCAACAAGATTGTCTCTTGATCGATGGGCACAGCCAGCCTCTTCCGCTTGAACACTCCACCAGGGAGGATAGAGCTTCCAATGCTTACAGTGGCTAACATGGCCAGATGATCAGACGCCATATCTGGCACTATTGACGAGGCGCACACGGTGTGAGAGACGTTGAAACCGAGACATAGACCAAGAATACCTCCGTAGATATTCGTCGGTTCAAGGTCACCCACAATCTGTGCATCATCGTGACTACCTAATAGTGACACCAGTTGGTTGCCGTTACGATTACTGAACTGCGAATTACCAATATTCCTATGTCTAGCGTTATAATCACCTATAATGATGGTAGGCTCAGTCTGAATACAGATAGGAAGGTCAGCATAATTAAAGTTACAAGGAGTCGATTATTTAGTACATAGTTGTTTTTCTCTTTAACTGGATGATAGAGGGGGAGTCTTTAACGTGATTGGGAATACATACATACATACATACATACATACATACATACATACATACATACATACATACATACATACATACATACATACATACATACATACATACATACATAGAAGAATCCATGGTATAATAGGGCATGTATGGAAGCGAAGAAACTGAACAAAAAGGCGTGGAGGAACTTCCGGAATAACAGAACACCAGAAAGCAGAGAGAGATACCAGAGAACCAGGAATGAGTACGTCAGGGTGAGAAGAGAAGCAGAGAAAAATTTTGAAAATGATATAGCAAACAAAGCCAAGACCGAACCAAAGCTACTCCACAGTCACATCAGAAGGAAAACAACAGTGAAAGAACAGGTATTGAAACTTAGAACAGGCGAGGACAGGTATACAGAGAATGACAGAGAGGTGTGTGAGGAACTCAACAAGAGGTTCCAGGAGGTCTTCACAATAGAACAGGGTGAGGTCACTGTGTTAGGAGAAAGGGAGGTAAACCAGGCGGCCTTGGAGAAGTTCGAAATTACGAGAGAGGAGGTCAAGAGACACCTGCTGGATCTGGATGTTAGAAAGGCTGTTGGTCCAGATGGGATCTCACCATGGGTACTGAAAGAGTGTGCAGAGGCACTTTGCCTGCCACTCTCCATAGTGTATAGTAAGTCACTAGAGACGGGAGACCTACCAGAAATATGGAAGACGGCGAATGTGGTCCCAATATACAAAAAGGGCGACAGACAAGAGGCACTGAACTACAGGCCAGTGTCCTTGACTTGTATACCATGCAAGGTGATGGAGAAGATCGTGAGAAAAAACCTGGTAACACATCTGGAGAGAAGGGACTTCGTGACAAATCGCCAACATGGATTCAGGGAGGGTAAATCTTGCCTTACAGGCTTGATAGAATTCTACGATCAGGTGACACAGATTAAGCAAGAAAGAGAGGGCTGGGCAGACTGCATTTTCTTGGATTGTCGGAAAGCCTTTGACACAGTACCGCATAAGAGGCTGGTACATAAGCTGGAGAGACAGGCAGGTGTAGCTGGTAAGGTGCTCCAGTGGATAAGGGAGTATCTAAGCAATAGGAAGCAGAGAGTTACGGTGAGGGGTGAGACCTCCGATTGGCGTGAAGTCACCAGTGGAGTCCCACAGGGCTCTGTACTCGGTCCTATCTTGTTTCTGATATATGTAAATGATCTCCCGGAGGGTATCGATTCATTTCTCTCAATGTTTGCGGACGATGCTAAAATTATGAGAAGGATTAAAACAGAAGAGGACTGTTTGAGGATTCAAGAAGACCTAGACAAGCTGAAGGAATGGTCGAACAAATGGTTGTTAGAGTTTAACCCAACCAAATGTAATGTAATGAAGATAGGTGTAGGGAGCAGGAGGCCAGATACAAGGTATCATCTGGGAGAGGAAATTCTTCAGGAGTCAGAGAAGGAAAAAGACTTGGGGGTTGATATCACGCCAGACCTGTCTCCTGCAGCACATATCAAGCGGATAACATCAGTGGCATATGCCAGGCTGGCCAACATACGAACGGCATTCAGAAACTTGTGTAAAGAATCATTCAGAACTTTGTATACCACATATGTCAGGCCAATCCTGGAGTATGCAGCCCCAGCATGGAGTCCATATCTAGTCAAGGATAAGACTAAACTGGAAAAGGTTCAAAGGTTTGCCACCAGACTAGTACCCGAGCTGAGAGGTATGAGCTACGAGGAGAGACTACGGGAATTAAACCTCACTTCGCTGGAAGACAGAAGAGTTAGGGGGGACATGATCACCACATTCAAGATTCTGAAGGGGATTGATAGGGTAGATAAAGACAGTCTATTTAACACAAGGGGCACACGTACTAGGGGACACAGGTGGAAACTGAGTGCCCAAATGAGCCACAGAGATATTAGAAAGAACTTTTTTAGTGTCAGAGTGGTTGACAAATGGAATGCATTAGGAAGTGATGTGGTGGAGGCTGACTCCATACACAGTTTCAAGTGTAGATATGACAGAGCCCGATAGGCTCAGGAATCTGTACACCTGTTGATTGACGGTTGAGAGGCGGGACCAAAGAGCCAGAGCTCAACCCCCGCAAACACAACTAGGTGAGTACATACATACATACATACATACATACATACGTACATACATACATACATACATGCATACATACATACATATGCATGCATGCGTACATACATACATCCATCTATCCATTCATACATGCATACATACATACATACATACATACATACATACATACATACATACATACATACATACATACATACATACATACATACATACATACATACATACATGCGTACATACATACATGCATGCATACATACATACATACATACATACATACATACATACATACATACATACATACATACATACATACATACATGCGTATATAAATACATGCGTATATACATGCGTATATAAATACATACATACATACATACATACATACATACATACATACATACATACATACATACATGCGTACATACATACATCCATACATACATGCATGCGTACATACATCCATCCATCCATCCATACATACATACATACATACATACATACATACATACATACATACATACATACATACATACATACATACATACACGTCCAGTCAGCATATAGCTATTTCGGGACAAAATCCAATAAAGTTATATTAGTGAGACGCCACTGTGATGAGTTTAAATATCACAGGAACTGTAGGTTAATGTGTGACATAAGTGAGGTTAGATGAGGCATCTACAAGCATCAGCTGGAGGCTGGGGGAGTGTTGTGGAGGCTGGTGGTACTATGTCCAGATGTTGGAGGGTGGATTTGACTCTCCCACCCTCCCTCCCCCTCCCCCTCCCCCCACATTGACCGCAGTACGTCTAAGGTTACTTTCCACTCTCGCTTACCAAGGGTATAACCCCGCCCCCCCAACACACATATGCATCAGATTCTTAACTTACAATATTTATGATTTACCAATTTATGTTACTACACTGACTCTCAATTTCACAATATTGTATAAACTTTGATGAATCGCTCGTCTATGGGTCATCCAATAATGTTAGCAGACTTCTAGATGTTACCACTGCTAGGTTTAGGCTCAGCTACAAGTACCTCTGGAAGTTTGTAACATCTGATGATGTAGATTTGACTAAATGTAAACTCTGTCAGCAGAACTATTCGCATACTTTGCGTCATTATATAATGGAATGTGAAAAATCGCTGAATTTAAAGATAACACCATCAATAGTGTCCATGAAATGTGTAAGTACTTCATTCATAATGATGTGCTGCCCGAAATCTTAGCGAAGTATCCAAAATTTGCTTACTGTAGGTAATGCATACACATGACTGTAAAGCTGCCGCCCAGTTGGGTGGGTGTGGAGCACATGACTGTAAAGCTGCCGCCCAGTTGGGTGGGTATGGAGCACATGACTGTAAAGCTGCCGCCCAGTTGGGTGGGTGTGGAGCACATGACTGTAAAGCTGCCGCCCAGTTGGGTGGGTGTGGAGCACATGACTGTAAAGCAGCCGCCCAGTTGGGTGGGTGTGGAGCACATGACTGTAAAGCTGCCGCCCAGTTGGGTGGGTGTGGAGCACATGACTGTAAAGCTGCCGCCCAGTTGGGTGGGTGTGGAGCACATGACTGTAAAGCTGCCGCCCAGTTGGGTGGGTGTGGAGCAAGACTAGTAACTGTGTGACTCACCATAAATGTAAAGTGCCTTGTATAGTGACTGTTGTGAGCCTCTTGTTGAATCACTTGTGACACAAAAGATTACTGATGTGTGTATTTGTGGTGGTGATTAAATATGTATGTGTATGTATATATGTATACGTATAAATATGTACATGTATGCATAAGTATGTGTACATTAATAATTTTGTAACTAGCGTCAAAAGATTGTTATTTGCTTAGCTAAACGAACTAGAGGGTTCAGTTCCTGAACCGATTATGTGCCTCTGTAATCCTTTACACCACCGCCCACGGGATGGGTATGGGGTGCATAATAAAGAAAGAAAATGAATGGACCGAACCCCACAATTCATTTAGCTAAGCAAGTTACAATCTTCATGAGCTTGTTACAAAATTCACTATAAGTCGTCACATCATAAATGGGTTCGAGATGGACCACAAGTAGTGCATTACATAATTTATCAGTATTGTGCAGCCTGTGATCCCCGCCTGGCTGGATACTGATACCTAGGTAATTTTCATGTGTCCGGACACCGGCAATAAGACACCATGTAAACAACTGGGCCCAGTTGTTATACAAGGCCCAGTTGGATACATGGACTCCCAACTCATAATATAAGCTTTTGATACAGTGCCACATAAAAGACTGATTAAAAAGATAGAGGCTCACTGTATTGGGGGTTCTATATTAAGCTGGATTAGTGCATGGCTATACCAAAGGAAAGAAAGACTTAGTATCAATGGGGGTTAAGTCTGAGTGGGAAAATGTAAGTGGAGTGCCTCAAGGCTCTGTTCAGGGACCTCTGTTAATCATAATATATATAAATGATTTAGATTCAGGTTTGAGCAGCAATATTTGTAAATTTGCCAATGATACAAAAATTGAGAGGGTATTAATCACGGAAAAAGACTCACTATCACTTCAAGACGCTATTGAAGATATATAGATAAAGATAAATAGAGTATTGAAATGGTCAAAAGATTGGCAGTTGCAGTTTAATGCTGACAAATGTAAGGTTTCAGTGGATAGGTAATGATTATTGAGTTTCAAGATATAAGATAGATGCATGGTGCTGAGATTACTAAGTAGAATTACGAAAGGGATCTGTATGTTATGATTAGTAAGAATTTAAAACCAAAGCATCAGAGCATAAATGTTTGTAATAAGGCAAACAGCTAGAACACTGGCTGTTTATGTATCAAAACATTAGTAATAATTAAGACAACTGTTGTTCTTCACCTATATCTTGCTCTGATTAGGCCCCATTTAGATATATATAAGCGCTTCACTTTTGGTTGCCATACTCTAGAATGGACACAAATTCACTAGAATGCATCCAGCATAGGATAACAAAGTTAATCCCCCAAATTAGAAACCTGTCATATGCAGAAAGATTGTCTAAGCTTAAATTACATTAACTAGAAATGCGAAGAACTAGGGGGTGATATATGATAGAGGTGTACAATAGGATGAAAGAACATAACAAAGGAACATTAATAGTGTATTAAAAGTTACAACACAAGACAGAACTCGAAACAAAGTGTATAAATTGGAAAAATTTAGATTTAGGAAAGAACTGCATGGGTAATTATACAGGATTTGTACATCAAGGTTCATTTATGCAATGTTACAGAGTTCCAATTAACTCCCATGCAGTTAATTTATGTTATGTTTATGTTTTTTGTTAAAATCTCTTTGTTGATTTCTTTCTATATTTTCCTAAATAAAGCATGATTACCATCTTATTTCAAGTTTTATGATAATTTTACAAAGTTTAAAATATAAAGTTCAATAAAATATTCTGGTTTTCATTCAGGAAATATATGTCAATATATCATAATAACATAACGATGTTGTGTAAATAACGTTATATTAATGCTATATTTATGCTATAAGGACATAGATTGGATAGGTTTACATAAAGTAAACAAAAAACAAAATGTTGACTAAAATTGCTTATTGTTAAATATAAAGCATGAAAACATTTTAATTCCATAGCATTCACTATTGTTTTTAAATTTTTACATAAATCTTAAAAAAACTGTGACTCAAGATTACATGTTTTTAGTTATCTCTAATGGTTTTAATGACGTAAGAAATATGTATTTATGTCAATAGTTATAGTATTACCTTTGTGGCACCATTTATAAACGTTCACAAACATTTTCTGTTTCTTGGGCCCTTTCTTATTCCCCTTATATTACCCCCTCCCCTTTTTCCTCTCCACTTCCCCTTCCTCATCATCCCCCTTCTCTTACCCCCTCCCCTCTTCCCCTCCTCAAACTTCCCCCTTCTCTTACCCCTCCCCTCTCCTCCATCCCCCTTCTCTTTTCCCTCCCTCTCCCTTTCCCCCTTCTCTTACTCCTCTCCCTCCTCTTCCTCCCTCCTCTTCCCCTTTCTTCTCTTACCCCTCCCCTCTTCCCCCTCCTCCTCATTCCCCTTCTCTTACCCCTCCTCTTCCGCTTCCTCCTCATCCCCCTTCTCTTACCCCACTCCTCTTCCCCCATCCTCCTCATCCCCTGCTCTTACCCCTTCTCTTCCCCTTCCTCCTCATCCCTTTTCTCTTATCCCCTCCCTTCTTCTCATCCCCCTTCTTTTACCCCTCCCCCTCCTCTTCCCCCTTCTCTTACTCCTCCCCCTCCTCTTCCCCCCTTCTTTGACCTCTCCCCTATCCCCCTCCTCTTCCCCTTCTCACCCCCCCCTTCTCCTACTCCTCCTCCTTTTCTCCCTCCCCATCGTACCTCTACTACTCCTACCCCTACTATTCTTCCCCCTCCTCATCTCCTCCTTCACTTAATTCCCCCCCCCCCCTCCCTGACGTCCTTCCACCTCCTTCTCTCTCTTCCTCAGTCTCCTCCTTACCCTTCTTTAACCTCCTAATTCGGCCTCAAATTATTACCTATTACCTACTCCTCTTTCCTCCTCAACCTCCTCCTCCTCCCTCCTCGACCTCCTCCTTCCTCCTCGCCCTCCTACTCCTCCTTCCTCTTCAATCTCCTCCTCCTTCCTTATCGCCCTCCTACTCCTCCTTCCTCTTCAATCTCCTCCTCCTTCCTTATCGCCTTCCTACTCCTCCTTCCTCTTCAATCTCCTCCTCCTTCCTTATCGCCCTCCTCCTCCTTCCTCGACCTTCTCCTACTCCTTCCCCCTCGCCCTCCTCCTCCTTCCTACTCCTCCTTCCTCCTCTACCTCCTTCCTCCTCGCCCTCCTACTCCTTCCTCCTCGACCTCCTCCTCCTCTTTCCTCCTCGCCCTCCTACTCCTCTTTCCTCCTCGACCTCCCACTCCTCCTTCCTCCTCGCCCTCCTCCTTCCTCTTCACCCTCCTCCTCCTCCTGCCTGCGACACCTCCTCCTACTTCCATCTCGACCTCTTTCCGCCTAGACCTCTTTCCTCCTCGACCTCCTCCTCCTTCCTCCTCAACCACCTACTACACTACAACCATTCCTGCAGAGGGATATAACCAGGGAGGAGAGACGGAGGGCAGCAGCAGCAAGGAAGGAGTTCAAGGAGAGGGTAAGGAATCAGGGAAACATAACCCTACGATACCAAAAGGGAGTGGGGTACCCTCCACAGGCAATTCAACAGCCCCAGTGAGAGGAGAATACACCCATCTCCCACCCAATAGAAGCCGTACTTGCCCCAGCTCCCTACACTCCTTCACCACCCTAAGCCCTCCCTTCTCCCCCAACCTCCTATCCCCTCCCTCCTCCTTGCCACCCTAAACCCTCCTCCCCTCCCCCCCAAGCCTTCTTTCCTCCCCCTCTCCCCCAAGCTCTCCTTTCTCCTTCACCCCCCAAGCCCTCCTTTCTTCCCCACCCCCAAGCTCTCCCTCCCCCTTCCCCCCAAACCCCCTTTCCCCCCTCTTCTCCCCATCCCCCCTAAGCCCTCCCTTCTCCTCCACCCCTCCAAGCCCTCACTTCGCCCCTTCCCTCTCCAAACCAGATCCTCCCAGTCTCCCCACAGCCCAGGTCCCCCTCACTCTGAGCTCCCCTCACGAACCAGGCCCCCCCCCTCCCCCTTCCTCCTCCCCATCCCAGACCCCTCCATGTGGAGGGGTCGATCTTTGACCAGTGGGATTCCGCAGGGTTCAGTCCTTGGACCTATACTATTTCTTATATATGTAAATGATCTTCCAGATGGTATACAAACATTCCTCTCATTGTTTGCTGATGATGCAAAAATTATGAGGAGGATTAAGATGGAGGACGACATTATGAGACTACAAGATGACCTAGACAGACTGCATGAATGGTCCAACAAATGGCTACTAAAGCTCAACCCGAGTAAATGTTAGGTAATGAATCTAGACAGTGGAAAAAGGAGGCCAGACACAGGATACAGAATGGGAGATGAAGTCCTTCAAGAAAAGGACAGAGAAAAGGATCTAGGAGTTGATATCACACCAACACAGTCTCCTGAAGCCACATCAACATCGCATATGCCGCAGAATAACATCTGCATATGCGAGGCTAGCTAACATCAGAACTGCCTTCAGGAACCTGTGTAAGGAATCAATCAGAACCTTGTATACCACATATGTACCACCAATCCAGGAGTATGCGGCCCCAGCATGAAGCCCGTACCTTGTCAAGCACAAGACGAAACATGAAAAAGTTCAGAGATATGCCACTAGGCTTGTCCCAGAATTAAGAGGCCTGAGTTACGAGGAAAGTCTCCGAGAAATACACCTCATGACACTAGAAGACAGAAGAGTAAGGAGAGACATGATCACTACCTACAAAATTCTCAGAGGAATTGACAAGGGTAGATAAAGATAAACTGTTTAACATGGGTGGTAAGCGAACAAGGGGACACAGGTGGAAACTGAGTACCCAAATGAGCTACAGTGGCGTTAGAAAGAACTTTTTCAGTGTCAGAGTAGTTAACAGATGGAATGCATTAGGATGTGACGTGGTGACAGTTACCTTTATACATGTTCTTATATTCTTAAAATACAATGGATATAAATTGGGTAAGTTTAGATTTGAGAAAGACCTGGGCAAATATTGGTTCGGTAACAGTGTTTTTGAATCGTAGAAAGAATTACCACTTAAAATAGTAGAAGTGGGATCTTTTGATTGTTTAAAGCATAGGTTAGATTCTTATGTATGTTCTTAGAAAGGCGAAGTATTAGGAGTGAAATAATTGAGGTGCACAAGTGGTTGAATGGGCATAACAATGGAGTATCTCCATAACAATGGAGATACTAAAAAGATTTAAAAGTATCTTCTGTTTCCCTAATTCTTATGTTACATTTCCTATAAGCGGTGTGAATAATGGGTTAATTGTTTGAAGCATAGGTGAGATGTTATTTGGAAGTCAGGTGCAATTTTTATATAAGGTGAATTATGCCATAATACCATTATACCTTCGCAATTTCTCAGTGCGAACAGTCACGTACACTATACGGATTTCATAGAAATAGCAGAAATATATAATACCTAATTCACTCTTTGCATAAGCTTATCGCAGTGGACGAAGATTTCGATATGGACTTCGACATGAATTTCAACTTGATGGATCCTCGAAATTTTTCTGAGTTTGACTTAGTGGCATACCTGTGTGACGATGAGATCCCGGTAAGCGCTGTGAATATTGACGAGGACAATGTATTGGACGACGGTGACATGGATTTGACCACTTATTTTGGATCCAATACACTAACAACAGGTTCGAGTGCCCATAATAATGTCTTCGGAATGAGTTCATCAACAAGAGACATCGGCTTATACCACGTCTTCGGCACTGACTCGTCCGTCGAGCCCAGAAAGAGTCATTCATCGTGTCCAACTGTGACTCACCGTGGGGAAGTACCGCTTTTGGTGTCTAACTTCCATGAAAATATCCTACATAGGCACCAAAAATATCAATTCCCACAACGTCTACACCAAGAGAACCTGGCCACTCAGCTTCCAGAGCATGTAGAGCAACAGCGCCAAACTGTTCAATTCCCATCACGTCTGCAACAAGAGCACCAAGAAGCCGACCCTGCACAAAGTGAGCATCCTGAGCGCCATGATCATAGGTTTCAGCTTGAAAATGTCCAGCAGTTGGAAGACAAACAAATCCAGCATACATATGGCAAACGTATTAAACACCAGCCACTTACATGTCAGAATGTCCAGAAGCTTCATCACCCACTAGATAATCTCCAACATGGTGAGAAACTTTATGAATATGTTGTTTCTTCCCGGCATTCAAACAAGAGTAAAGAGTCGACTGCTGAACTAAATACCGTGACTCTTCGAAGAAGCACCTCAGTTTCTCAGCCAAGCATTTGGACTTCTCAGCTAAACAGCTTTACTCAGCAGCCAAACCTCTCGGTAAGCACACAAGATGTTTCATTTGCTCCTTCACTGCCTCAGGCTAAGCCTAACTGTAACAGAAAACTTAATAAAACACGTCAAAGATTCGTTGACTTACAGAGTATGTATGGGTCAACGAAATACCACACAGGCTCAGTCACCTGCTCCCTGTGTGGAATTTCTTGTAAAAACAAAGGAAACCTTAAGAACCACATGAAAACCCACTGGGCCAATAAAAGATAGAGTTGTTCCAATGTGCGACTGTCCTTACTGGAGAAAATCTCGAGCTGCTCGACTTCTTTGCCAAGCATTTCGACTCCAGTGCCGAACGACTCGATAAATACTCGGTTTGCTCACTACACTACTATCGAAAGATACACATCAAAGCCAGTTTATCCCATATTTCGAAATCACTTGTTCCATGTGAGAAAATTCATATTCTAACAAAGCACTTCATACAAATCAAAGGGAAGCCCATAGTGCTAACAAACGATATAGGTGTTCCACGTGCGGTTTTTCTTTCTCCGAGAAAGCTAACCTTATTCGTCATTTAAATGCTCATAAGGCACCCCATGCCCTACAAAGATATTATTCTGGCTCAACAGCAAGAGGAGGACTTGCCAAGCTCCTCGACTTACAGATAAGTTGCTTATCTGTAAGTCCCCCCCCCCTCATCTAAGCATCTTGACAGCTTTCGTTAAAATATTTTATGTTTTCAGTATTATGTTTTAGAAAGCTGATATATCGGCTTATATGCATTACCACATATGTATAGTCATTGTAATTAATTGTATTTATTTAGACATTTACATAATCATAGTAATATGATCTATTAAATTTTTACAAATACAAAATTCAAATGCTTTTTATTGATACACATAAGGGAGATATGTTTGACCAATATGAGAAAGCTCCTATTTATATCCACCCAGTCTCATTCAAAAATGTCTAACCAATTCTTGAAACAATCAAGGAAAAAGAACATAAGAATGAAGGTAACTGCAGAACGCCCATTGGCCGACACGAGGCAGCTCCTATTTATATCCACCCAATCCTATCCCATATATGTCAAAACTACGCTTGAAACATTCGTAGTATAAATATGACGGGAAACAATGGATATGAACTGGATAAGTTTTGATTCAGGAAAGACCTGAGTAAATACTGGTTCACTCAAAGGGTTGTTGATATGTGGCCTTTCAACCCAGGTCTTTCCTAAATCAAAACCTATCCAATTCATGCCAATCGTTTCGTGTTATATTTATACTACGATTAATTCAGGCGTAGTTTCGATATATATATGATAGGATTCGGTGGATATACATAAGAACAAAGGTAACTGCAGAAGGCCTATTGGCCCATACGAGGCAGCTCCTATCAATAACCACCCAGTCCCACTAATATACATGTCCAACCCGCGCTCGAAACAATCGAGGGACCCCACCTCCACCACGTTACCCGGTAATTGGTTCAACAAATCAACAACCCTGTTATCGAACCAGTATTTACTCAAGTCTTTGCTAAATCTAAACGTATCCAATTTATACCCATAGTTTTGTGTTGATAATTTTAATACCCTATTATTATTATTCTCTTTGTTATGTCCATTCATCAACTTGTAAACCTCTATCATGTCACTCCTAGCTCTTCGCCTTTCCAGTGAATGCAATTTAATCTTTGTTAATCTTTCTTCATATGAAATATTTCTAATTTTGGGAATTACCTTAGTCATCCTACGCTGGACACGTTCAAGTGAATTTATATCCATTCTATAGTAAGGCGACCAAAACTGAACTGCATAATCTAAATGGGGCCTAACCAGAGCAAGATATAGCTGAAGAACAACACCAGGTGTCTAGTTACTAATGCTTCGATTAATAAATCCCAGTGTCCTATTCGCCTTATTACGAACATTCATGCATTGATCCTTTTGTTTTAAATTCTTACTAATCATAACTCCCAGATCCCATTTGCAATCCGAATTCGCAATCTAGCTCGTATCTTGTAACTCTATCATCATTACCTAGCCTCAGAACTTAACATTTATCAGCATGAAACTGCATCTGCCAATTTTTTTACCATTTCAAAACCCTATTTAGATCAACGTGAAGTGATACTGAGTCTTCTTCCGTGTTAATTTCCCTACCGATTTTTGTATCATCGGCAAATTTGCAAATGTTGCTACTCAAACTTGAATCTAAATCATTTATATATATTATAAACATCAGAGGTCCTAATACAGAGCCCTGAGGCACTCCACTTACAACATTTTCCCACTCTGACTTAACCCCGTTTATACTATCTCTCTGTTTTATTTGGTATAGCCATGCCCTAATTCATCTTAAGGGGGCATATCGATGTAAAATTAAAAGTGGTTCAATTTGCTTATAAATTTTTTTATGAAATGGTTATAGAAAGGGCTGCAGCTGGTCCAAGTTTCATCATCACACCCTAAACAGAAAAGGAGAAAAAAATAAACAACGAATTATGCAACGAATTTTCAAATAGTTTCAGGGAACACATGTGTCAATTAAAATCATTTCTATAACACTCAGATATTAAATTAAGCAAATAATAAAGGATTCTAGTGATCAGTTTTATCAAAAAAGTGTTTAGTGCAATAATATAATTTTTCAAAGTTACCCTACTAAAAAAATATGCAATATATGATATTTATAAATTTTTATAAAATCAACAAAGCAATTAATGCGCAGTGCTTCCTCACCTGTGACGTCACAGCGACATCCGACTACAGCATCAACACAGCGGCCATTTTGTTTTCCACCTAGAGTATTATCGTAAGTAAGAACTTATATGCTATATATTATTATATTATATTTTTCTGTAATAAAGGGCCAGGGATTTTTTGTAAGGAACATGGGTACTGAGAAAGGGCCACGGCCATACTGTATAGAGCCATGCTGAGTGCTGATCATGAAGGGGGCCATGAGTGCTGATTAAAGGGCTAGGGCCATGCTGAGTGCTGATCATGAAGGTGGCCATGAGTGCTGATCATGAAGGTGGCCATGAGTGCTGGTCATGAAGGGGGCCATGCTGAGTAATGATCATGAAGGGGGCCATGGCTGCTGATTAAAGGGCTAGGGCCATGCTGAGTGCTGATCATGAAGGGGGCCATGACTGCTGATTAAAGGGGCCAAGGCCATGCTTAGTGCTGATGATGAAGGGGCCATGACTGCTGATTAAAGGGCCAGGGCCATGCTTAGTGCTGATGATGAAGGGGCCATGACTGCTGATTAAAGGGCCAGGGCCATGCTGAATAGGGCCATGCTGAGTGCTGATCATGAAGGGGCCATGACTGCTGATTAAAGGGCCAGGGCCATACTGTATAGGGCCATGCTGATCATGAAAGGGCCATAACTGCTGATTAAAGGGCCAGGGCCATGCTGATGATGAAGGGGCCATGACTGCTGATTAAAGGGCCAGGGCCATGCTGAGTGCTGATCATGAAGGGGCCATAACTGCTGTTGAAGGGCCAGTGCATTTTTTTCGTACAATTCTAACCAAATAGTTTGTGTGTGGCTCAGTTCTTATTCCCTCTTTAACACTACATTTGTGTTTTCCCCCTGGCATATATGGCTACTGCCCCTCCACGTTTACTGTGTCTATCTGTATAAAATAGTTTAAATCCATTTATTATATATTCTGCCAATAGTTCCCTGTGTTCTATAGTTATTCATGTTTTGTATTTGCCCAAAATGCTGTGTTTATTAGTGACTTTAGGCATAGTATATACTAGCTCTATCTAAAAAAAATCCTGCATTCTAATTGTCACTCATTTTGTATGTATTGTCACGTGGAGGTGGACCGGTCGGGACTCTGCTAACACTTAGCCGCTAGGGGCTCAAAAGGCCCAAATACTCAGCCCCTCCGACTCCCGGGATTCACCGGAGTCTCCTTGGTCACACAGGAGAGGACCAACGATGCCCACCTCCGCAGGTCTTTGCTTCCACCACAAAAGGGGGTGCCACTGATTCACCCTGGAAGCCCTTCAGTCAAACACGGGGAAACTGCTGTTAACAGTTCCGGCCTAGACCCGTGGGGGAGTGAAGGAAGACTCAGGCTTACCTTATAACCGTAACCTCCCTGAGTCTTGCCTGCCAGACAAAAAAGGTTGCAGGAACTCCTTTCCCGCCTGTCTTCTCTATCTTCTTCTTAGCAAGGTCGCCAGCTGGGTTATTATATCTGCGCCCCAGCAATGCAGTTCAGTGGGTGTATTATATATTGTTTGTAGCCAGAAGGTTGCTACTCCCATGGATCTGCTACTAGACTGTCGGCCCAGGGTACTCTCCCAGGAAGGTCTGTGTGGCTTTACCTCTCTCTAGCCACTACGTTAATAGTTGCCACCATTCAGGCACCGATACTGATCGGATGGCTAAGGGTACACTTTTATGTAAGTCTGTGCTGTCTTTACCACTCTCCAGGCAATAAGAACTGCTATAGAGAACGTAGTATTCCCTAGGTGGTACTATGATAACCTTTGTGTATGCTCATAGAGAAATGTCATAAATGGAGGCACACTTAAACACAGTGATAAAATGTGTGAATTTACTGATGCAAAGTACATGAACACACACACACAATCACAAGTAATACATGAATATGGAAATATGGATAATAAGTCTGGAGATCGTCAGCCTCTTCTTCCACGACCTCCAACACTCCTTCAACTGGGCAGGAAGACAGGAGTCCCACACTCTCTCACAGGAGGACCTCTTCACCACGTCGGCGCCTCTTCTTCACTGTCCTGCCATCCATACACAATGTCCCCTCTGACAGTCCTGGACACAAGCTGCCTTGCAGCCTATTCTACTATTACAGTATTAAAATCCTGTTGCCACATACATAAGCAAATACTGTGGCCTAACTAGCCTACTCACACAAGGGGTAATGGGAGGGAAAATGATCTACCTTACATTCCTGGCTCACGACGCCTGTCCCTCGATGGTGTGAGGTTCCCACGCTTCCTTGACGATCCAGGACGTTCCACAGGTCCTCAGGTGTCGTGGAGCCTTCGCGTCGTCGCCATTCCAATCCCTGAGATTCAGCTGCCCCAATCCTGGTTCATCGATGGGCGCTGAGCTAATCACTATTTTTCCCACACTCGCCCCTTCCACAAGGCGTTGCTCCTTGTCCTAGGCACGGTGTCGTCCTTCCAAGATTCTCAGTGGATGTGACCCGGTCACAGCTAGGCCTGCCCGCCGTACCTTCCAGACCTCACATCCAGCGGCGCCGCCCCAGCGTCGTCGCCGACTATTTTCCAAGTTTGGCACTTCTCTGCTCAATGAACTTGGTTCCTTATTTGCTTCCCAGAAGCGCAGGGTCTCCAATAACTTATGGTGGGCTGCGATGGCTAGTCAATCCACTGAATAAGGCTTGTAGAGCCTCTAATCCTTGAGAGCAGACCGAGGCGGGTCCTGTCGCTTCCAAGGTCAGATCAACTCTCACGTTGGCGCCGCCCGGGGCACTCGGTGACGTCATGGCGGGCCCTGATTGGTCGCCCGCGACCCACGTCGGCCAATCCGCGATCGGCTAATGTCCCTTCCAAAAGGTCATATCTGCCGTAGGGGATACTGTTTCATTTTATATCAGGGCGCCAATTTCTCATTATTTACAACTTATAATGTAACTCCCTTCCTTTAATCGGCAGCCGGTCTGGTCGCCACATATATCATTGGACTCCCTGAACCTCAGAGAATCAGTAGGGAGAGCTGATATGACTCTTTAAGCCGACAAACGAAAGAAATAGGAAAGGGCACCGTAACAGTATGTACTTTTCCTAAATATTTTTTTTTAATTATTATGTCCTCATTCTGTATTTTTTTTTTACAATTTCAGATTTTTTTGGGTTCACTGTGAGTTATTCTTCATTATTCTTACAGGACTGCATTGCATTATTTGTTGTACACTGCTTGGACACCTTGAGAATGACTGCACCAAGATAAAGTGGAAGTTGAGTGATGAGCCGACACACAGGAGATACAATGACAAGAAGCTGAGTATCATTTTTTTTTATTAATTTATATTGCTTATATAGTGCGTTTATATATTTTGGGGCGATTATATTCCTACCTAGTGCTTGAAACTCGCACTGTATCTAATACTACCCATTTCCCCAATATATGTACCTATGCTGTACAACTTTTAGATTTTGATTTCGAATTTTTATTCAGGTAAAGGTACATACATTGATTTACATAATGTTGGATTTAAAGATAGAGATAGTACATTCATTTATTTATGTATTTATTCATTTATATACAAGAAGTTACATTGGAGGTTAACAGAGAATATAGAAAGTAAGTTGAATTAACATTCCTGTAAAGCCACTAGCACGCATAGTGTTTCGGGCAAGTCTTTAAACCAACAGATTTTGTTTTTTTTAGAAATTAACAGTATAATTGAAAAAAAAAATGTTAGCAGGTATTTTACAGCTTTTCTTTACAGATACAGATAATTTTAAGTAGAATAATTACAGTAAAATAAAAAAAAAAATTTACAGGTAATTTGAAAATTTTTTGACAAAAAAGCAGATCAGAATAATACACAATAATAACAATACACAATAAAGAAACAAGGATTACCAGGTACATGAGGATAGCATTTCAGGGTTATACATTGGTTCACTGAAGCACAATATGAGGATCATTTCGAGGAAAAGTTTCAAGGAATAATGCAGTAGAAAATGCACTCAATACAACAACCATGATATCAGATGATGTCTAAGATTACAATGGTAAAGAAATATGGCTTAGGTACAAATATTGGGGGATTTAGTAGCACTAGATACAGTGTGAAGATGAAGCCCATTAGAAAGCTATGAAGATGAAATTAAGTACTTTTTGGTTTTATTTTTGAATAAGGCAAAAGTTGGACAGCTATTCAAATCATTAGGGAGTGAGTTTCATAGACTAGTTCCCCTTATTTGCATAGTGTTTACATTGATTAAGTTTGACTCTGGGGATATCAAAGAGATATTTAGGAACATACAATATCTAAAACCATTAGTACGCATAGCGTTTCGGGCAAGGTGAGGGGAAAAAATTATTAGACTAAAACTTAAAAGTGATTGAGCTTAAAGTATAAATTGTGTTCAAAAAATTAAAAATAATAAAAGAGGGGAGAAAGACAGAGAATAGCAATTATACAAGTTGATCAACAAACAGCATTGATTACAATAGGCATTGATTACATGGGTTGACATTTAGGGGTGAGGTAGGTTACATGGAGTTTATTAGGTAGTTTTTTTGTTTTTATCTTAAACTGATTGAGTGTTTGAAATGATTGGGAAGGTCATTCCACGTTATGGGTAATTGGATTTGTAGAGCATTTCTAGTTTGATTAAGTCGTACTCTTGGGATATCAAACACGTATTTGTTTCTGGTGTGATGCCCCATGGGCTCTGTTACAACCTTCTAAAAAGCTTTTAAGGTCATGATTGACATTACAGTTCAGAGTTTTATATATATAGAGTACACATGAGAGGATGTGCAGTGACTTAATATCTAACATATTTAGAGATTTGAGTTAGGGTACGGAGTGATGTCTGGGGCCAGAGTTAAATATTGTAACTCTGCAGTGACTTAATATCTAACATATTCAAAGATTTGAGTAAGGGTACAGAGTGCTGTCTGGGACCAGAGTTAAATATTGTTCTAATAGCAGCTTTGTGTTGAGTAATTAGAGGACGTAAATGATTTTGGGTAGTAGAACCCCAAGCACAAATACCATAGTTGAGATAAGGATAGATGAGAGAGTAATAGAGCGTCACCAGGGCGGGGCGAGGTACAAAATATCTGATATTAGAAAGAATGTCAATAGTTTTAGACATTTTTTTTGCTATATTTAGAATGTGTCCCTGGAAATTCAGCATGTTATCGATAAGGATACGAAGGAATTTACCATCAATTTTTGCTACTAATTAGGATATTGTTTATTCTTAGATTAATTTTATTTGAGGATTTATTACCAAATGAAATATAGAAAGTTTTGTTATGTTAAGGGTGAATTTGTTAGTAGTTAGCTAAAGATGGACTTTCTTTAGTTCAGTATTCACTGTAACATTAAAAGCAAGAGGGGTCTGGACTGGAGAAAATGAAGGTTGTGTCATCTATATAAATAAAAATGGAAATGTTCTTTTGTTCAAAATCGCCAATCTTCGAAAGTTCTTCACTGATTGCTTTGAAATTTTCACACAACATTCCATTCGCATCCGGCCAGGTTTTTATATTTTTACGATATTCTCCTTCAAGAGAGATTTGGCCTGCTCTTTCCCATCATCATGTTACTTCAGTACATCTACAACATCTAGATACTACAAGCAAGTGTAGTACATATTGAGTAAAATACGTTTGTGCCAAGCACATACATATCAGACACTCGCTCTCCACCTCCCCCCTCCACCGTCGTCGATCCCCAAACCACCACTTCCAGCAAGCACGCTTCTGATTGGTGAATCGACGTCTGCACCTCTGCACTTCAGCGCCATCTACATAGCCGATTACTGAGCATGAACAAGCCATTGGATTTAGAATATCCTGTGCTCTCAAAGCTGATACAACCATCAGATATACTCTCTGTTTATTAGTGGATGTTCTCAGCCAGCGCTTTATTCTCAGCACCTGTTAATTCATTTCTTGTCTTTATTCATTGTAGAGTAACATCACCACTGTTTTATTTTATGTTATTTTTTTGACTATATAATCTTGTTTTGTTTCCACTGTACATAGCCAAGGGATTATCTTTGTTCATATTTATTTTCAAGTTAATTAAAGTTTCATTGTTCATACGATTTGTTTTGCGTGTTTTCCCTTACTTTACCACAGGAGGCAACAGCCAATCAATCAACTTTTTTTTGTAAATGTGATAGGCATTGACACCAGCCATTAGGAGGACTGCCGAACACCTACACTTCTTTTTTTCCATCACATTTAATGGGGGCCTGTCCTAGGAGCCTCACTCAGGTACTAGTACTAGAACATCAATTTGTGGTAAGTGTACTTGGCTTTGATACAGTTGCTTTTCAACATTTTCATTACTTTTAATATTCATATGGTGCTGCGTATTTTGTGCATTCCTTGGGTAACATATTGTGAGCGTTGGATAACTGTGGATTACGTGGTGACTGGAGGCCTCAGTCACTCTCTTAATTGGTCGTCCATCCCTCAGTGTTATTACTCATGTATTCCACCTTTTTTGTCCCTACGATATTTCTCAAATTACGGCAGATCATCATTTTGGTACCCTGGTACTTTGGTTTGTCTTCGGGCCACGCACCCTATCTTCTGCAATACACCGGCTAACACCTGAATCACCTTCAAGTAAGAAGTCTTGGTCTAGTTATGACAAAGTGAGTACCGATCAAGCGAGCTCTCAGTTGTATTGTAAGTATTGCAAGCTCTATGGACATACCATAGATAAATGTGGAAAAGCCCAATACAAAGGTTATAGTGAAACTCCTAAACCCAAACCGACTCCTCCTAAATCCGGTAAGCCTGTGACGAATGTTGGTGTTCATGGTAATGATCTTTCTCTCTTCAGCAAACACCTGATTCCTGGAACTGTCTCTGTCAACAGTACAGATTCGGAGAGATGTTTCAAATTGAAGATCTTGAGGGACACAGCAGCTCTTCAGTCAATAATATTGAAATCAGCTGTGCCTAACTTCGCCTACACTGGGGAAACGTCTTCATCACTGACCTCACTGCTACCACTCCGTATCCACTCGCCAGAGTCCACCTGGATTGTCCTTTCGTGACCAGTGAAGTCCAAGTCGCCATCAGGGAAAAGCCTTTTCCCATGTCAACGGTACAACTTCTCCTAGGCAATGACTTGGCCGAAGATCTGCAACCTTCCAACCTGATCATGGACAAACCCCAGGTGTGTGACTCTGTAGTGGACAACCCCATCTTAAAGTATGTTCCAGCAGAGGTCCAAGAAAGTGATAAAGTCTCTCCTCCAGTTTTGGTGACCACCCGTGCACAAGCTGCACGCCCGCAACCAGCTGACTCTACTGCTACCGCTGTCCCTCAAGACCCTCAGAATCTACCACTGAATCTTACTATGTTGGAGTTCCGTAAGTTACAGAGGGAGGATCCTTCATTAACACGATTATTCTTCCAGGCTGAGACACAACCTGACAGTATCCCTGGGTTCTTCCTAGAGAATCAGTTGCTCTACCGAAGGTACAGACCCAGTAAGCTGACGGAGGATGACGATTGGGCAAATGTCGACCAACTAGTAGTTCCCATCAGCCTACGGCCCGATATTCTACACCTGGCCCACGGAGCGCTTTCTCACTATGGTTTTAATAAAACCTATCACGGAATGAAACAAGACTACAGCTGACCAGGTATGGTTAAAGACGTCAAAAGTTACGTACAACAGTGTCATATATGTCAGATGGCAGGGAAACCTAACATCCCGATTCCCAAGGCTCCTTTAATTCCTATCCCGGTGCCTGTGGAACCTTTCCACAGACTCATCATAGACTGTGTTGGTCCTTTACCCCGGACCAGTTCTGGCAACGCTTATATACTAACCATCCTGTGTTCAACCACCAGATTCCCCATAGCAGTTCCAGTAAAGAACATTACGGTTGCTACGGTGGTAAAACAACTATTGAAGGTCTATACCCAATACGGATTTCCTCGGGAGATTCAAAGTGACTGTGGCACCAACTTCACCAGTGATCTCTTCAAGAAGACACTGGAAGAATTCAACATTGTCCAGCCCCTATCATCCTGCTTCACAGGGTTCTCTTGAACGTAGTCACCAAACGATAAAAGCACTCCTAAAGAAAGTTTGTGATGAAACCATGAAAGACTGGGATAAACAACTTGACATCATAAAGACTCACTACGTAATGCCACCTTCAGTGACCCTCAGAATGTGCCCCAGTTTCTTCAAAACTTAAAACACATTCTAGAGAGAGTACGTAAATTTGCTAATGACAATCTATCGAAGGCTCAAGATAGGATGAAGACTCATTTTGACCAATGCAGCAAAATCAGGAAATTTAAAACAGGAGACTTCGTGTTGGCATATTTTCCGATCCCAAGTTCTCCATCGCAAAATAAGTTTTCAGGACCCTACCGCATCAAGGAGTGCAGAAACAACCACAACTACGTTCTTGAGATTCCAGATAGTCGGCAGAGGACCCAGTTGTGCCACGTCAATCTTCTAAAGGAGTATAAAGGTATTCCCCCACTGTGCTAATATCACTCTCCACTTTCAAAGATCCATACCTCCACAGTGAGACCTTCCCTGCTTCTCCTCCGGAAGGCACTGACTCTGAGTCAGTGCCTTCCAACTCGGAAATCCTTAATGATCTTCCTAACTATTTACAGGACGGTAATAGTGCTCCTCTCATCAAAGTTCTTCAGGAACATCAGAAGTTGTTCAGCGATGATCCCCAGGAGTGTAATGTGGTTCAACACGACACCTAGCTGCTTCCTACTACCTGGCCGATTCGTCATCCCCTTGTACTGTATCAGTCGGTACAAAAAGGAAGTACATACGTATCAGACACTCGCTCTTCACCTTCGTCGATCACACAAACACCACTTCCAGCCAGCACGCTTCTGATTTGTGAATCGATGTCTGCACCTCTGCACTTCAGCGCCATCTACACAGCCGATGACTGAGCATGCACCAGCCATTGGATTTAGAATATCCTGTGCTCTCATAGCTGATACAACAATCTGATATATGCTCTGTTTATTAGTGGATGTTCTCAGCCAGCGCTTTATTCTCAGAACCTGTTAATTCATTTCATGTCTTTATTCATTGTAGAGGAACGTCACCACTGTTTTATTTTATGTTATTTTTTTACTTTATAATCTTGTTTGTTTCCACTGTACATAGCCAAGGGATTATCTTTGTTCATATTTATTTTCAAGTTAATTAAAGTTTCATTGTTCATACGATTTGTTTTGCATGTTTTCCCTTACTTTACCACAGGAGGCAACAGCCAAGCAGTCAACTTTTTTTTTGTAAATGTGATTGGCATTGACACCAGCCATTAGGAGGACTGCCGAACACCAACACTTCTTTTTTCCATCACAATATACATACTATATAGATGTCACGTGTGTGACGGTAAAAAAACATAATTTTTTTCTGAAAAACTGTGTTTTTCATGTGTTTTTCATGCGAGGAAAATCTTCGAAACCTCTTTACCGATTGCTTTGAAATTTTGACGCAACGTTGCATTTGAATAAGCACGTCTTTTTATATATCTACTATATACATGCCTTACCTGTGACAAGAAAAAAAACATGCTTTTTTGAAAAACAGCGCCATCTGTTGGATGTAAAAGCAACACATGCTGTAATCTTTGAAAGTTCTTCACTGATTGCTTTGAAATTTTGACACAACGTTGCGTTCGAATAGGAGCGTGGTTTTATATACCTACTATATAGATGCCAACCCTGTGACAGGTAAAAACATGCGTTTTTGAAAAACAGCGCTATCCGTTGCACATAATAGCAACATGCACACTGTATTGAATATGTCACGAATTCCACTTCAATGTTTCCGATTGCATTGATAAATTTATTTTCGTAGATTTCGATTTATTATATTTTTTATTGAATTATTTTGTGTGATATTGATTTGGAATTGAGCTGTGTTGTTTACCGTACCGTTCATTTCATATATATAAGTATAGATGCCACACCTGTGACAGGTAAAACTATGCTTTTCTTGAAAAACAGCGCCATCTGTTGCATGTAAGAGCAACACATATGCTATACTAAATATCTTACAATTCCATTTCAATGCTTCTGATTGCATTGATAAATTGAATTTTCAAAGATTTTGATTTATTTTCATCTTGATTGAATTATTTTGTGTGAATTGCATTGGAATTGAGCTGTGTTGTTTACCATACCATTCATTTTGTGAGTATTTTTAATTGTGTTTTATTTTCATTTCATTTTGTTCCCAATTCTCAGATGGGAACATCAGACCATTTGGGAAGGCATTGGACGAGGGAGTGGGGAATGGTGGGGATGATGAGGGGAAAGAAGTGAGAGATTGTGGGGAGGACGAGGGGACAAGGGAGGGGGGTAATGGTGGGGAAGGATGAGGGGACGGAGAAGTTTGGGAAGGTGGGGACGAGGGAATGGGGGAAAAGAAAATGGTGGGGAGGACAAAGGGACTGGGGTGTGTGGGGCATGGTGGGAAGGAAGAGGGGATGGTGGGGAGGACGAGGGGACTGTGGAGTGGGGAATGGTTGGGAGGCCAAGGAGACGAGTGAGGGGAGAATGGTGGGGAGGACTGGGAAGGTTGCTGTGGCTCAGCAACGCACATTCGTTTCTGAGCCACAGCAACGCGTGGCCGGGTACTGCTAGTCAGCAAATAAGATTGGTTTGAGGTGTTGTGAGGCATTGCGAAGATCATTAATGTAGATGAGAAAGAGGAGAAGAGAGAAAGAGTATGCTGCCCTGTGGAACACCAATGTTTATAGGTAGGGTAGGAGAAATGGAAACATACGGGAGCATGTCAGTAAGGTAAGATTGAAGGTATTGCAGGGAGTGACCTCTGACTTCATAATGATGTAATTTAAGAAGAAGGTTTTGGTGGTTGACAGAGTGAAAAGCCTTTCGTAGGTCCACAAATAACCCAACAGGGAACTCATTTTTATCAAGAGCTGTATGTATCAAGTTAATCATACTAATCAGTGCATCGTTAGTGCTTTTATTGGGTCTGAAACCATATTGGCAAAAGATAAGTATATTGTGCTTGGCTAGAAAAGAGTAAAGCTGCTTGTAGATTAGCTTTTCAAATATTTTTGACAAGGTTGGTAGAATAGGTCTGTAATTGTTGACATCAGTGAGATCACCACATGTATGGACTGGAGTTACTCTTGCTTTTTAGAATATCCAGAAAGGTTTGGAGTTCAAGTGATTTGTTGAAGAGCAATGCAATGGCAGGAGGTACAAATCTGTTTTTTTTTTTTTTTGTAAATTTGAGATGGTATCTCATCAAGGGGAATTCCCAGGAAACACAACCTGTAACTGTCTATTTTCCGGTTTTTACAACTTAAAATAAAGTTGTTACATCTTGGCTTAACATGTTTTTGAAGTATTAACAACATTGTTATAACTTGTTATATTGGTTGTTATAACTGGTTAGGAGGAGTTAAAAGTTGTTCGAACGTTGTAGCAACGTCTTACTTTCGGTGTGTGTTTGGCGGATTGACTTAGTTTTAAGGGAAAGGATTACCTCATTAACATCAGAGGAGTTAGCATGAGTTAAGTACGGAGACTCCGGATAGTTACCTGTAAGGTAGTCATTAATATTAGCGAGGGAGTGTGGAATATCATGAGCAAGGGATGTTCCAATGGAGGAAAAGAACCTATTGAGTTCAATAGCCGTGTCAGAGCCTGAAAGCACACCATCGTCATTGGATAGGAGTATTGGTTTTTTATTCAAAATCTTTTTTGATTCCAATATTTGGGAAATAGTGCCCAATATTTCTTAATGTTGCCCTTAATGTGGGTGAAGTTATTTTCATAGTATTTTGTTTTGGCTCTCCTAATTATTTTTGACAGCATTGATGAGTAAACCTTTGAAAATTCTTTGTAAACAACTCCTAACCTTCTCAAGGTCATGTTTTTTATTAATAGATTTAAGTATCCCCTTTGTGAGCTATGGATTGTTTAGCCTTTTAGTTGTGACTTGTTAGCATAGGGCAGTGGGTGTTATAAAGGCTGAGAGTTTTCTGAAGACATGTTTGTACTGCTAGGTTGATGTTTCCTATGTTTCCTAATTCAGTCTTTCAGTTGATATTAGCAGCAGCAGCCATAAACTTGCCTAAAGAAGATTCATTGTGCAGCCTAAAGCTTATCTTCCTTGTATCTAGAGGTGGTTTGTTAATGTTGGTTAGGAGAAACGTAGGGAAGTAAGTAGAGAGTTTATGTTAGTCCAGATGTGGTCAAGAGCTGTGGCAATACTATCAGTGATTCTAGTAGGCCTAGTGATTAAGGGTATGAGGAAGCAGGAAGTCATACAGTTGAGGAAACTAGCAGCAGGAGGGTTATCAGGCTCATAAAGGTCAATATTAAACCCCAGAAATTATTAAATGGTTTTTGTTCAGTCTGTTCTCTAGGATTAGATTTCTAAGGTTGGAGTTGAATTCAGACACATCCATGTAAGGAACTCTGTATACTGCTCCTATAGTCAGAACAGCCTCTCCACCTTTGACTATAAAGCAGGCAAAGATATACTCTCCACAGGGTCTCTAATTTTAATTACTCTTAAACATGTCATTGTAATCTTTACACTGTGAACACTGTAAACACTTTACCATTGTAATCATTGCTGCTCTCTTGTGTTATGTTGAACACATGGTTTGCTGCATTATATCTCGCAATAATCCTCAAGTTATGCTAAAATGTACCTGTCGATTACCCTTAAATATACTTTAATTTACCTACTTTTTTCCGTCATATTTTTTATACAATGTTCTTTTTTGTACTTTCTTACAATGTATTTCCCCTCCGTGGTGCCTCCTTGCCGTGGTGAGGGGCTCTCGTACACCTCCCTGGGACCGGTGTAGGTTGCCTTTGCCCCCCTCTCCTGCGCCTTCTTTGGGGGGGTGTACGTGCTGAAGGGCACCACGTAGGGGCCTTGTGAGCCATCGGACCACAAACTGGAGGGGCCGCCCTGAATGGATGTTTGGGTGTTCAGGCTGGAGCGATAGGGGGAATGGGGTCTTAGCACCAGTGTGGGAGAATGGACGATGTAGTAGGACTACCCTGTTGAAAAGGAGGAGCACCGCTGGGGATGACGCACCCTGCCTGCACTGGCCCGCGCTCGGCCTCCCTGGCTGCCCTGGTAGGTGGTATCCCTTGGTTCCAGGTCCCAAACTTTTGTTATTGTTTGCTGCATGGTTAACGACACGGCTTCTCTTACCCAGGCTCATGGGATGGGAGACCAGGCCCCTGAGTCGGACCGTCCTGGAAGACCGGGATCTATAGCCCCCGCTACAGGACCCGGTTTAGGCCCAGACCGGACTCTTCCTCCCTGCTCCACTCCCTTCTCTGTGGTTGGGTCGAGCCCCAAGCCTGCTATGGTGACCGCCTCGTCGCCTTGCACGGCTCAATCTCTTATTGTGACTACTGCGCCTTTTGACCCATCTCTCTCTATAGGTTCTCATCGCCGTCCCCGCCACGGCCGCTCTTCTATGCTCCCTTCCCATACTAATTCGTACCATGTACTAAGTACTTTGACCTCCATCCTTTAGATTCGACTCCTCCTGACGATTTTTCCCTTCATAGGCATCTTGTAGATTCAGTAGATGCCTCTGTTACCTTTAAATTGAAATTGAAATTGAAATAAGTTTATTGAGGTAAAATACACACAAAGGGAAGAGGTAGCTCAAGCTATACTCACCCCGTTCAGTACAACGTGTTCATACATATATAGACACAAATCACAAACAATAAACATATTGCAAACATTCTGAGAAAAAAACATATGCATTTCCTCCTTTACACAAGTAGTATGGTATCAGATGCACACACAAATACTTTTATGACATAGGTATACGATTACAGTCTTGGTGCAAAATTCTTAAATCTCTCCAGAATACATAACAATGAACATCTGTAACCCTGTTTCTTAAACCATATTCCATGACAACATTTCAGTCTAGGGTGATCCATTATTAATCAATTCACTTTCTAAGTCATTCCCAATAATTTCACTAAATGATAGCCATATTTTGTATAACATCTCCCACCGCCTTCTAACTTCACCGGTAAAAGCAACATTGCGTTTCTCAAGAGATTTTTTCAGTTCCATGACGTCCATTATTGGCCCAAATGATTCCTTCATGTTATATTTAATTATAAAGTTCTTCCTTTCACTACGACTACCATCAATTACACACACTTCATTTTCCTTCATTTCATCACTCATTGTTGCATTATTGTAGTCAACCACTATTTCCTGACTTTCCTTCACTTTAAGTGACTTTCCTTAACCTTCTAAGTTCGCCTCGATGGACTCGATTCTCTGCCCAAGATTTCGGAGGAACTCGCCAACTTTTCTTAGTTCAGCCCACACTTCCTTGACCATACCATTATGGTCCTCTTTCTGAGCCCCAGTAACCACTTCACTCACCGTTACATTGTCACTGCCGGAGTTCCGAGTGGTGGCGTGGCGGCTTGTTGCTTGAGCCTGACGAAGTAAATGTGAATCCTTTACCCACGCATTCGTCCGGTTCACTGGCGCTGTTTGAGGCGGACTGTTCTGCTGTGCTCCCTGTGTCTGGATAAGAGCTCTTGCCTGCTCTGTAACATTCACTGGCCGGGGAACATCCATACTCGCTACACACAGCCGAGCTGGCATTGTGACAACCCGTTCTCACACAAGACAGCACATATATGACTTAATGCTTAAAGTCAATATGTTGAATATGAATTAGTAAATATGTGATATATTCCCAGTTACTTTTTTTCCAAGGCCCAAACTCTTCCTCACGTACCAACTTGCGTCTCACAGTACCCGTCCGTCAACCTAGATAGCAGAATAGTCGTGATTGGTTCAATTATAAGGAAAATTGTACTTTTCAGGTCCCACATGGGTTGTGAAATTTACCTACTATTGTCCATGCTCTTAGAATATTATAGATCAGCTACTTCCTATTGAAGGTTCGTAGTTTTGTTTTGAGAAATATTAGTTGTTCTTAGTAAATTATAATAAGCACTAAAAATTATTACATAGAATAACAGTCCTTCACCAATCAATATTATATACCATAGTTGGTGCTTTACAAATCTTTAAAGGATGTTTTGTAGGAACGCTAACAGAAAACGCTGGTTCATTGGAATGTCTATGGGGTAAACTACTCTAAACAGGATGGTATTGTGTCTACTATACCAACTACAGGATCGGTATATTGTCCACTACCACCTGTTAGGTGAGTAAGGGGTGCAATACCACCCACAGGATGGGTATGAGGGTCACATCCACCCAGAGGATGAGTATGGGGATCACATCCACCCACAGGAAGGGTATGGGGTCCAATACCACCCACAGGATGAGTATGGCGTCCACTACAACCCACAGGATGGGTATGGGGCTCCAACCACCCATAGAATGGGTATGGGGCTCCAACCACCCATAGAATGGGTATGGGTTCCAATAACACCCACTGGATATGTATATGCCGTCCATTGCCGCGCGTCGAGCTCGAAAACCGCAGCATTCATCTCAGAACCATGCCTATTTCACGCAGATTCCTTAATAAACGTAAAAGTTTTATATGTCACAAGAAAGATAGAAATATAAGCTTCATTCTAAATACCTTACCATGGGCATATTTAAATTTAAACCGAAGATACGTGTACTTTTATAATAGCCGAGCTCCGACCCCGGACAGATCGATCGACCGAGCAACTCTCTCTCTCAGAACAATGTTTATTTCACGTGAATTCGTTAGTAAACATATATGTTTTATATGTCTCTGTTACGGCCCTCTCGGGACGCAACGGGGTTCTTACTCTGATGTCGTTAGAGGAAGATATATATATCCGGCCCCAAGCCAGTAGAGGCTTTCAAGGGATGCGATCCGTGACGCAAGTAACTTAAAGGGAGTAGGGAAAGAAAGGTAAGAACTTAATATAATATAATATAACCTTCACCGTTTAAATATATATAATAAAAGAGTACACAAGGGGGAGGGGTATTAACACTTTACAAAGGGGATCACCACAGTAGTCTTCTGCTGGAGACTATGGATCCTCGAAGCTAGGTGCTGAGTCCGCGGTGCTTTCTTCGTGGCCTCAAGACGTGTCCTCTGAGAACGCCGAGTCTACCCTGGCCACAGGTCAGCCACAACACAGGTCCACTGGGGGGACCGTCGTGGAGGCCGTCAACCACACGTCCAGCAGGTCTGCCGGCAGGTACTGAGCCACCAAGGCTGGTACGCCCTAGACAGGAGTCTCGTGTGATATCACCAATCACCCTCCTGTCCTCAATACCCCAGTGGATTATCGTCTCCAACCGTCGGTCCCGGGTAAATCCTTCCACTGCCACTCCACTGGCAGGCTTAACACACCACAGTGTTCTTCCGGGGGGACGACGTCTCGACAGCTGCAGCAAACTTCACTGTATGGAGACTGGCTGCCTCGGGTAGACTGACTACACCTTCAACACAGTGGTCCCAGGTCGGCTCTGTAAGCAGACACGTCATTAATAACCGGGACACTAATACACCACACTCACAGGCTCAGATACAAACGCCAGACATATCCACTCCATAGATGGCGCTGTCGTCGGAGCACCACTTCACCAGAGGTCAGGAGCGGCGGTGTTGAGCGCTGAACCAGACTGGAAACTGGTCCTCGAGGCCAGTACACGCTGTCCTCACTAGGTGTCGTCGTTCGTTTGGCGGGGGTTTCGGGAGCTGACCCACAGATGGCGTGTTTGTCACTGCTCCAGGCTCGGACGTTGAATCCGGGTTCGTAACAGTCTCAAGAAAGACAGACATATAAGCTTCACTTTAAACACTTTACTATAGACATATTTAAATTTCAAATGAAGATTATTGTATTTTAAAAATTACAGAGCTCCCACCCCGTACAGACTGAACGACAGAGCAACTCTCTCTCAGATCAATGTTTATTTCACGTAAATTCGTTAATAAACACAAATGTTTTATAAGTCTTAAGCAAGATAGAAATAAGAGCTTCATTTTAAATACATTACAATAGACATATTTATAGCTCAAGTGAAGATACATATGTTTTTATAGTAGCGCTCAGTAGCTTGTCGGGCATGGAGTGCAGACGCCTACGCACTTGCCGATATATTGTATAATTAACAAAGATACGCTAATAAAGCCTAAAATCTTATATGCCTCCAGAAAGACCGATATATGAACATTATTATAATTGCACCAAATGAAATATATCATGTTCGAGAACAAAGATATATCAATTTTAAATTAAGTTTCGACTCTCTCTCGGGTGAGAGAGATGGGGCGACTCTCGCCCCATCTATTGGAGATTCTGTGCACTAAATACCCAAAGCTACTCAAACCCTCCTAGCATTATTTAAGTAATGAAGTAATATGGTATATTTACTCACTATAATGTGGGTGCTGAATGCAGAACATGAGAAAACATATATTTACTCCAAACTAATATAATTTCATTATGAAATAAGTAGCATCAAAGGAAGTCGATGGTCCAAGCAGCAATGTTGTGGAGCGACTTATCCAAGATATATCGTTGTTTGGAAAGTGTTTGTTGGCATATCCAGTTGTCGCACTTCTCTGCTCAAATTATCACAAATTTAAATTATAATGTTAACAAGTAGAATACGTATTTTTAATAAAATCTAACATAACTAGCCAGAAAACATTTAACATTAATTAAAAAATATATGTTTGGAAGTTAAATCGACTTCATAGGACAATGGTTTTGTTATATATACTCGTTATTCGTTGACATGCGTTCGCTACTTAAACTACCATGTACTGTACTTATGTAAAATCTCCCATGTCTCTTCGCTCATCTCACCGAACCCTACAGGCTCTGTGATATATTGTTTAATTAATTGAGATTCACAAATAAAGCTAATAATTGTATATGTTATCAAAAAGGCAGAGCTTAGTTTAGTTCATTTATTATGCACTCCATACCCATCCTATGGACGATAGTGGAGTTTTACAGAGGCACATAATGGGCTCAGGGAATGAGCCCCACAATTCATATAGCCAAGCAAGTTATAATCTTGATAAGCTAGTTACAAAAGTCAATACACATTGTCACATCAACAATGGGCTCGAGACCGACCACAAGTACAGTTTATAATTTAAGCAACTGATTTATATGGAGGGCTAGTGTCACAATTGATATGTTTATCCTACACATAACCCCCTCTCCCCCATCCAATGGGCAGGGGTGGATAGGTTACAATCAAGTTTTTTTTTTTGCGTTTTATTCAGAGATTAGGTCTTATTAGGTGAGGAAAGATATTCATATTTTAAAGAAGGTTTCTTGGCTCTCCATTTGTAACAAACTTACACATTGATGGAAAATATACAACCTTTTGAAAATCAATATTAGTTTGATCTAGATATTGTAATTAACGAAAGTATTTATGTCATCAGAAAGGTAGAAATATAGGATACATTTAAAATCCTTTGTCATAAATATAACTGAAGTGAAAACGAAGATATATGCGTTTTGATAGTTACTTGATGGCTTGCTCTGAGAGTGTGAAGCTCTGCACACCAGCCAATAAATTGTATAATTAGTTTCCATATATTTTAATTAATCTTAAAAATCTATATGTCAGAAGAAAGGAAGATGTAGTCGTTAATGTGACAACATTTAAAAATATATATCTCTTAAGTTAAATAAATAATACCACCTTATCGCCGGTGTCTGGACACATGAAAATTACCTAGGTATCAGTATCCAGTCAGGCGGGGATCACAGGCTGCACAATACTGATAAATTATATAATGCACTACTTGTGGTCGATCTCGAACCCATTTATGATTTGACGACTTATAGTGAATTTTGTAACTAGCTCATTAAGATTGTATCTTGCTTAGCTAAATGAATTGTGGGGTTCGGTCCATTCATTTTCTTTCTTTATTATGCACCCCATAATACCCATCCTGTGGGCGGTGGTGTAAAGGATTACAGAGGCACATAATCGGTTCAGGAACTGAACCCTCTAGTTCGTTTAGCTAAGCAAATAACAATCTTTTGACGCTAGTTACAAAATTATTAATGTACACATACTTATGCATACATGTACATATACATACGTATACATATATAAATACACATACATATTTAATCACCCACACAAATACACACATCAGTAATTTTTTGTGTCACAAGTGATTCAACAAGAGGCTCACAACAGTCACTATACAAGGCACTTTACATTTATGGTGAGTCACACAGTTACTAGTCTTGCTGCACACCCACCCAACTGGGCGGCAGCTTTACAGTCATGTGCTCCACACCCACCCAACTGGGCGGCAGCTTTACAGTCATGTGCTCCACACCCACCCAACTGGGCGGCAGCTTTACAGTCATGTGCTCCACACCCACCCAACTGGGCGGCAGCTTTACAGTCATGTGCTCCACACCCACCCAACTGGGCGGCAGCTTTACAGTCATGTGCTCCACACCCACCCAACTGGGCGGCAGCTTTACAGTCATGTGCTCCACACCCACCCAACTGGGCGGCAGCTTTACAGTCATGTGCTCCACACCCACCCAACTGGGCGGCTGCTTTACAGTCATGTGCTCCACACCCACCCAACTGGGCGGCAGCTTTACAGTCATGTGCTCCACACCCACCCAACTGGGCGGCAGCTTTACAGTCATGTGCTCCACACCCACCCAACTGGGCGGCAGCTTTACAGTCATGTGCTCCACACCCACCCAACTGGGCGGCAGCTTTACAGTCATGTGCTCCACACCCACCCAACTGGGCGGCAGCTTTACAGTCATGTGCTCCACACCCACCCAACTGGGCGGCTGCTTTACAGTCATGTGCTCCACACCCACCCAACTGGGCGGCAGCTTTACAGTCATGTGCTCCACACCCACCCAACTGGGCGGCTGCTTTACAGTCATGTGCTCCACACCCACCCAACTGGGCGGCAGCTTTACAGTCATGTGCTCCACACCCACCCAACTGGGCAGCAGCTTTACAGTTACCTGGTGTTATTCTTCACCTATATCTTTTTCTGGTTAATCCCTATTTACATTATGCAGTTCAGGTTTCGCCGCCATAGTATAGTTTTTAGTTTAGTTAATTTACCACATAATGGGTTCAGGGAGTGAACACACAATTTATTTATCTAAGCAAGTTACAATCTTGAGGAGCTAGCCACAAAATTCATAGAACCTCCTTGGTACTATACCAAGGAGGTATATATATATATATATATATACTGGTAAGAAGTATAATAATCCTGAGAAATCGTGTAAATTATGTTGTATGAGTGCTTCCAGTTAAGTAACATAGTTCATTTGTGTGCGCGTGCTTGAAGAGGAAATGCTATCCCCCGCCCCCATTGTAAATATTTGTGGGTTTCAGACCATACGGCCGCGGCTTACCCTCGCCGCGGTCGAGGGTAAGAACACCGGATGTATACCCAGTATTACAAGTAAACATTAGCAATAACAATTATGGAAAGTTCCTTCACCTATACATAGACAAGAGACTGAACTTCAGCACCCACATACAACACATAAGGGATGCTCTGAGAGAGAGAGAGAGAGAGGGAGAGTAAAAATATCCACTGATGTCTGATTAAGTCCTTTTGGGGACCTTAATCATTAGGACGTTCAATGATTAACGCAAAGTGAAGCGTATTCAGATGGTATATTGACAACATTCAGCATATCTCATAATGACCTAGTAGTACTTGGTGCACAAATACCTTTTCCAAAGGAATCGCAAAACATAATTAAACACAACTGTACCGTACAGTGTTATATATTTATTTCAGTTTGAACAATTTTTAACATTAAAGGATAAATCCTTTAACTGGTTGAAATTGGTTTTAACATTCGAAATCTAATTTGTTGATGTTAAATAATATAAGGTTCAAATTTATTAAGATACATACTTTTAAAACTATTTCTATTTGAAATTTAAATAACATAAAAAGAGTACAGAATATAACAAATACCGACTATATAAAAGACATGACACTTGCAGCACTTAATTATGCTATTGTAACACATTTAAAGTAATAACATTATTTGATTCAGCAAAGCATTTGGTAAGGTTATAATAATAATAATAATAATAATAATAATAATAATAATAATAATAATAATAATAATAATAATGTATTAATTAATTATTTTAAATTATAATTCACAAGTTGCTAGCGCACAAGAAACAAATCCACGAATCATCATTACATTCTGTAACACCTACACATGATCCAGGTGCCAAATATTGCAACGGTCACAGCATACCATCAGCTTCAAATCATTTGGCTTTCTGCAAATGCAGTACACTTCCATCGAGCATGACCGGATGATTCGTTTTCTTCTCAGTGTCTGAGCTGCAGGGAATGAGATGAGACACTTTCCATTAAAGTTCTCTTGAAGATGTTGTCTCATTCTGCACATCATACGAGGTTCACCGGATCTACACCACTTGCAAGTGATGCAGCAAACGCAACAGCATATACCCCACTCATACTTGAGTCCCTGTGTCTGCTGACATTCATTATATTGCATATCAGCTTATCATCCTGGCAATTAGCAAGAGCACACAAGATAACTGCAGTAGATTTGGATGGTAATTTATGCCTGGTGTCGTATATGTTAATTTGTCCAGTTACTCCAATGTTGGAAACGTTGATGGTTGGTGACCCCAGTGACATCCATCAAGTTGGATAATTTGAATAAATTCACCAATTGTAACTGGCCAGGAGAGGTCCCGCTACAACGCTGGGTCATGAAGGCCTTCTACGCTTGGCACAGTTTCATGAGGTCACATGCAGATTTTATATGAAGGTCAGAGAGCTGTACATTTGTTCCAATGTTCATTATCTCGTCATCTGTTAAATAATTTAACATTGTCGAATGTGAAGCACTGTTATCACTCTCCTTATTGTTGCATTGGTGTGAGAAGTGGCAGTGATTGGTGCAGTTTATTTTTCTTTAAATAGGGGACATATATTTGTACTCCAGATACCAGTACAGTTGCACCGTTTCTTTATATATTTTATACTTGGGTTAGCAAGGCGAGACGCTTCTCTTAACGTGATACTGTTGGTATCAAATAGAAATAGTTTTAAAGTATGTATCTTGATAAATTTGAACCTTATATTATTTAACATCAACAAATTAGATTTCGAATGTTAAAACCAATTTCAACCAATTAAAGAATTTATCCTTTAATGTTAAAAATTGTTCAAACTGAAATAAATATATAACACTGTACGGTACAGTTGTGTTTGCCTGCCACAGCCTGCCACAGCCTTGAGAGCACGGTGCCTCTCTCTACATTGGCGACCCAGTCTGGCTAAAACATTGCGATACAGTAGAACCTCAAGACCAAGGTATTTGTATCTGGTAACATAGTCGAGCAGAGAGCCATCATCCAACTGCATTTTGCGAAGGGCCCCACCCCGTCTGGGTGGGTGTCGGTTCAGGATCTTTGTTTTCTCTACTGAGATGACTAAGCATAGTTCCTGACATGTGTACAATACAGAGTTCAGAACATTTTGGGTGTTGGTATACCCATTGGTGCGGATCAGTATATCATCCACATAGCTAATAATGTGTTCGCTGGACCTTCTAGTTACTAAGTTTAAAAGTGCATTGATTAACACATTGAACAGAGTACGACTGAGGACACCTCCCTGTGGAGTGCCAAGTTCAAAATCTCTCGTTACACGCCTATGCCCTTGGAACAGTACAGAAGACTTCCTGTTGGATAGATAGCCTCTTATCCACCGTAGAAGCCATCCTCCAATATTCAATTTAGCAAGTTCTCTCAGAATGACGTGTGGGCTAGCAATGTCAAAGGCTGACTTAAGATCTAGAAAAGTGGTATATGACCTATCAGTATGCAGGGTGAGGAATGTGGTAATACAGTGACGTACACTCTTTCCATGCGTAAAGCAATATATCTGGGGAGACAACATATTATTAATTTTGTAAAGGAGACGGTTGAGAACCATCCTCTCAAGACACTTATAGAGACAACTAGTGAGGGAGATTGGGCGAAAAGCACTCGGCTGGTGAGGCTTAGGAATGGGAATAATAACACTGTTGGTCCATGACTTAGGAAGCTCCCCAGTTACATAGCTCATATTATACAATTGAAACAAGGGATTCCCTGGAACTAGCCGAAGCATATGCAGTATGCCGTAAGTAACTCCATCCTCCCCGGGTGATGTAGCTTTACCTTTATGTAGAGCAGAATCTAGTTCGTATTCAGTAAAAAGCATGTCATAGTCATCCTCTTGATGAAGCATGAAGTCAAGGAGCCTTGCCCTATCAGTATACTATTATTTAGTTCATTCTGTGAGGGTAGAGGAAGACTGTCAAAGCTGGAAGTCGTGGCCCAAGCATCAACAAGCTCATTTGCTCTGTGCAGAGGATTAGGGTACGAGATCTCTGCAGCATTTTTCCCATTGGCATTGTTGATATCCTTCCATGCCCGACTTAAGTGGCGTGTGAGAATTGAGACCATGGACAAAAGTTTCCCAGTCTGTCTGCCTCAGCTCCACCATACGTTCCCTGGCCTCTGCCAGAGCCGCTTGAAAGAGCTTAAGCATTTCAGCAGTGCGGGTCCTTCTACAAGCTAGTCCAATTATTCTGGCAATGCGTTTTAGTGCATGCAATTTAGAATCATTATAATAAACATATGTGCTATGACCAGTGTAATTTGGGTTACGTGGCCTGGACGATGAATCAAGTGATTCTATAAACTGCTCGATAGTACCTGTGAGCTTATTGTTAAAATCTTCAACTGATGAAGGCTCAGATGAACTGCACCAATCTGACACATGAGCAACAAGATTGTCTCGTTGATCGATGGGCACAGCCAGCCTCTTCCGCTTGAACACTCCACCAGGGAGGATAGAGCTGCCAATGCTCACAGTGGCTAATATGGCCAGATGATCAGACGCCATAACTGGCACTATTGACGAGGCGCACACGGTGTGGGAGACGTTGAAACCGAGACATAGATCAAGAATACCTCCGTAGATATTCGTCGGTTCAAGGTCACCCACAATCTGTGCATCATCGTGACTACCTAATAGTGACACCAGTTGGTTGCCGTTACGATTACTGAACTGCGAATTACCCATATTCCTATGTCTAGCGTTATAATCACCTATAATGATGGTAGGCTCAGTCTGAATACAGATAGGAAGGTCAGCATAATTAAAGTTACAAGGAGTCGATTATTTAGTACATAGTTGTTTTTCTCTTAAACTGGATGATAGAGGGGGAGTCTTTAACGTGATTGGGAATACATACATACATACATACATACATACATACATACATACATACATACATACATACATACATACATACATACATACATACATACATACATACATACATGCGTACATGCGTACATACATGCGTACATACATACATACATACATACATACATACATACATACATACATACATACATACATACATACATACATACATACATACATACATGCATGCGTACATACATACATACATACATACATACATACATACATACATACATACATACATACATACATACATACATACATACATACATACATACATACATACATGCATACATGCATACATACATGCATGCATGCATGCATACATACATACATACATACATACATACATACATACATACATACATACATACATACATACATACATACATACATACATACATACATATACGTCCAGTCATTTCGTCATTTCGTGACAAAATCCAATACAGCTTATATTAGTGAGACGCCACTGTGATGAGTTTAAATATCACAGGAACTGTAGGTTAATGTGTGACATAAGTGAGGTTAGATGAGGCATCTACAAGCACCAGCTGGAGGCTGATGGAGTGTTGTGGAGGCTGATGGAGTGTTGTGGAGGCTGCTGGTACTATGCCCAGATGTTGGAGGGTGGATTTGACCCCCCCTCCCCCACGTTGACCACAGAACTTCTAAGGTTACCTGCCACTCTCCCTTACCAAGGGTATAACCACCCCCCCCCCCCCAACACACACACATGCATCAGATTCTTAACTTACAATATTTATGATTTACCAATTTATGTTACTACACTGACTCTCAATTTCACAATATTGTATAAACTTTGATGAATCGCTCGTCTATGGGTCATTCAATAATGTTAGCAGACTTCTAGATGTTAATTACCACTGCTAGGTTTAGGCTCAGCTACAAGTACCTCTGGGAATTTGTAACATCTGATGATGTAGATTTGACTAAATGTAAACTCTGTCAGCAGAACTATTCGCATACTTTGCGTCATTATATAATGGAATGTGAAAAAATCGCGGAATTTAAAGATAACAACATCAATAGTGTCCATGAAATGTGTATAAGTACTTCATTCATAATGATGTGCTGCCCGAAATCTTAGCGAAGTATCCAAAATTTGCTTACTGTAGGTAATGCATGCACATGACTGTAAAGCTGCCGCCCAGTTGGGTGAGTGTGGAGCACATGACTGTAAAGCTGCCGCCCAGTTGGGTGAGTGTGGAGCACATGACTGTAAAGCTGCCGCCCAGTTGGGTATGTATGCAGCACATGACTGTAAAGCTGCCGCTCAGTTGGGTGGGTGTGGAGCACATGACTGTAAAGCTGCTGCCCAGTTGGGTGGGTGTGGAGCACATGACTGTAAAGCTGCCGCCCAGTTGGGTGGGTGTGGAGCACATGACTGTAAAGCTGCCGCCCAGTTGGGTGGGTGTGGAGCACATGACTGTAAAGCTGCCGCCCAGTTGGGTGGGTGTGGAGCTAGACTAGTAACTGTGCGACTCCTCAGAGATGTAAAATGCCTTGTATAGTGACTGTTGTGAGCCTCTTGTTGAATCACTTGTGACACAAAAGATTACTGATGTGTGTATTTGTGGGGGTGATTAAATATGTATGTGTATGTATATATGTATACGTATGTAGATGTACATGTATGCATAAGTATGTGTACATTAATAATTTTGTAACTAGCGTCAAAAGATTGTTATTTGCTTAGCTAAACGAACTAGAGGCTTCAGTTCCTGAACCGATTATGTGCCTCTGTAATCCTTTACACCACCGCCCACGGGATGGGTATTATGAGGTGCATAATAAAGAAAAAATGAATGGACCGAACCCCACAATTCATTTAGCTAAGCAAGTTACAATCTTGATGAGCTAGTTACAAAATTCACTATAAGTCGTCACATCATAAATGAGTTCGAGATGGACCACAAGTAGTGCATTACATAATTTATCAGTATTGTGCAGCCTGTGATCCCCGCCTGGCTGGATACTGATACCTAGGTAATTTTCATGTGTCCGGACACCGGCGATAAGGTGGTATTATTTATTTAACTTAAGATATATATATTTTTAAATGTTGTCACATTAACGGCTACATCTTCCTTTCTTCTGACATATAGATTTTTAAGATTAATTAAAATATATGGAAACTAATTATACAATTTATTGGCTGGTGTGCAGGGCTTCACACTCTCAGAGCAAGCCATCAAGTAACTATCAAAACGCATATATCTTCGTTTTCACTGCAGTTATATATATGACAAAGGATTTTAAATGTAGCCTATATTTCTACCTTTCTGATGACATAAATACTTTCGTTAATTACAATATCTAGATCAAACTAACATTGATATTCAAAAGGTTGTATATTTTCCATCAATGGAGAGCATCAGCCAAGAAGCCTTCTTTAAAATATGAATATCTTTCCTCACCCAATAAGATCTAATCTCTGAATAAAACGCAAAAAACGACTTGATTGTAACCTATCCACCGCTGCCTATTGGATGGGGGAGAGGGGGTTATGTGTAGGATAAACATTTCAATTGTGACACTAGCCCTCCATATATGTCAGTTGCTTAAATTATAAACTGTACTTGTGGTCGGTCTCGAGCCCATTGTTGATGTGACAATGTGTATTGACTTTTGTAACTAGCTTATCAAGATTATAACTTGCTTGGCTATATGAATTGTGGGGCTCAGTCCCTGAGCCAATTATGTGCCTCTGTAACACTCCACTATCGCCCATAGGATGGGTATGGGGTGCATAATAAATGAACTAAACTAAGCTCTGCCTTTTTGATAACATATACAATTATAAGCTTTATTTGTGAATCTCAATTAATTAAACAATATATCACAGAGCCTGTAGGGTTCGGTGAGATGAGTGAAGAGACATGGGAGATTTTACATAAGTACAGTACATGGTAGTTTAAGTAGCGAACGCATGTCAACGAATAACGAGTATATATAGCAAAATTTGTCCTATGAACTAGGCTTGGTCACCTCAGTAGAGAAAACAAAGATCCTGAACCGACGCCCACCCAGACGGGGTGGGGCTGTTCGCAAAATGCAGTTGCATGATGGCTCTCTGCTCGACTATGCAACCAGATACAAATTCCTTGGTCTTGAAGTTCCTTACTGTACCGCAATGTTGTAGCCAGACTGGGTCGCTAATGTAGAGAGAGGCTCCGTGCTCTCAAGACTGTGGCAGGCTACCATCCAAGCTATGGTGCAAATGTGAGAATTGTCAAAATGATGTATCTCTCATATATTAGGTCGCTGATTGATTATGCTGCACCCATGCTTGCTCTAGTGCCTGAGAGAATGCTTGGAGAGCTGGAAAAGATGCAAAACGAAGCCATGAGGATTCTCCTCGGATGCCCCCGTACAACTAAATTACTAAACATGAGGAAGGAACTGAATATTTCATGTGTAAGTGATTGTATCACTGAAATTAATACTTTAATTGGTATCAAGATGCTTAGGCTAACCCACCCTAACCCCTGCACTGAAGCCCTCCAAGCCTTCTTCCTTGAAGATCAGCATCCCTCCAAATGGGTTACGGTAACTGCCAATGTGCTCAGAATGTATAACTTTCATCACCCCTACCAAGAGAGACAACAACAACACATTCCTGCCCCATGGGAGATCACTCCTTTCCAAATTACTGTCCCCCTTTCCCACCCAAGAAGCTGATTAAAGAACAGTCCTTGCTTCGACAAGAAGCAAAGTACAATGCCTTAAGCCAAATTGATGCTCTAGTCAGAGAGCGCTCCCTTTCCCAAATTATTTACACTGATGGATCCTTGGATCAGTCCTATGGTGCAGCTGGAAGTGCAGTTGTTGTGACAGGGAGAGATGGTTCCATCTCCCATGAGTGTGGAGCGCGTCTTAGTAACTGGGCCTCCACTCTTCAAACAGAATTGGTTGCCATAATCCTTGCACTAGAGCGCGTATATGAATCCAAAGTTGACACGCTAATTGTAAGTGACTCCTTGTCATCCTTGACTGCCCTCAGCTTCCCAAGGCATAACTGTGACGTGCTTATCTCTGAAGCTAGACACAGATATAGTGAAATAATCAATGATGGAGTCAGAGTTTGTCTCCTGTGGATTCCTTCCCATATTGATCTCCGAATGCATCTAGTGGGCCATATATGAATGAGCATTCATTTAGGCCCCTTAACTCGACGTTTGGTTCATCCCACAGCGCCAGTTCTGCTTACCAAAAATGGCCCACTAGATACTCAGACTTCTAGATGTTACCACTGCTAGGCTTAGGCTCGACTACAAGTACCTCTGGGAGTTTGTAACATCTGCTGATTTACATTTGACTAAATGTAAACTCTGTCAGCAGAACTATTCGCATACTTTGCGTCATTATATAATGGAATGTGAAAAAATTGCGGAATTTAGAAATAATACCATCAATAGTGTCCAAGAAATGTGTAAGTACTTCATTCATAATGATGTGCTGCCCGAAATTTTAGCGAAGTATCCAAAATTTGCTTACTGTAGGTAATGCATGCACATGACTGTAAAGCTGCCGCCCAGTTGGGTGGGTGTGCAGCAAGACTAGTAACTGTGTGACTCACTATAGATGTAAAGTGCCTCGTATAGTGACTGTTGTGAGCCTCTTGTAATGTCACTTGTGACACAAAGATTATTGATGTGTGTAATTGTGTGGGTGATTAGATATGTATGTATATGTGTAAACGTATATATATATATATATATATATATATATATATATATATATATATATATATATATATATATATATATATATATATATATATATATATATTATTAAATATGACCGAAAAAGTAAGATTAATAATTCTAACACGAATTTTCTCAATCTTTCGTACATTATGCTTCACTGTTGGAGGTAAATCAAAAATCACTTCTCCAAAATTCATTTTTATTTCTAGTCTGACGCGACACGGGCGCGTTTCGTAAAACTTATTACATTTTCAAAGACTTCACAAATACACAACTGATTAGAACTTGCGTTTCCCTGATTTTATATCTACATTTGAGTGAGGTGGGAAGGGTGATGTGGCATTACATTTGAGTGAGGTGGGAAGGATGATGTGGCATTAACACAAGACAGAACACTAGAGGATATTAATAGGGTATTAAAAGTATCAACACAAGACAGAACAGAAACAATGGGTATTGAATAGAAGTGTTTGTAGAAAGCCTATTGGTCCATATTTCTGGGTAACAATGGGTATTGAATAGAAGTGTTTGTAGAAAGCCTATTGGTCCATATTTCTTGATGCTTCTATATTGGAGCGGAGTCTTGAGGTGGGTAGAATATAGTTGTGCAATAATTGGCTGTTGATTGCTGGTGTTGACTTCTTGATGTGTAGTGCCTCGCAAACGTCAAGCCGCCTGCTTTCTACAAACACTTCTATTCAATACCCATTGTTTCTGTTCTGTCTTGTGTTGATACTTTTAATACCCTATTAATATCCTCTAGTGTTCTGTCTTGTGTTAATGCCACATCATCCTTCCCACCTCACTCAAATGTAATGCCACATCACCCTTCCCACCTCACTCAAATGTAGATATAAAATCAGGGAAACGCAAGTTCTAATCAGTTGTGTATTTGTGAAGTCTTTGAAAATGTAATAAGTTTTACGAAACGCGCCCGTGTCGCGTCAGACTAGAAATAAAAATGAATTTTGGAGAAGTGATTTTTGATTTACCTCCAACAGTGAAGCATAATGTACGAAAGATTGAGAAAATTCGTGTTAGAATTATTAATCTTACTTTTTCGGTCATATTTAATAATATATGTCTACAGGAAAGACTGCTACCAAAATATACTAATATATATATATATATATATATATATATATATATATATATATATATATATATATATATATATATATATATATATATATATATATATATACACATGTATGTATGAGGGTGTGTACATGTGTATACAACATTGATAATTTTTTAACTAGCGTCATATATTGTTATTTGCTTAGCTAAACGAACTAGAGGGTTCAGTTCCTGAACCGATTATGTGCCTCTGTAATCCTGTACACCACCGCCCACGGGATGGGTATGGGGTGCATAATAAAGAAAGAAATTGAATATGAAGTCGATTTAACTTCCAAACATATATATTTTAATAAATGTTAAATGTTTTCTGGCTAGTTATGTTAGATTTTATTAAAAATACGTATTCTACTTGTTAACATTATAATTTAAATTTGTGATAATTTGAGCAGAGAAGTGCGACCCCTGGATATGCCAACAAACACTTTCCAAACAACGATATATCTTGGATAAGTCGCTCCACAACATTGACGCTTGGACCGTCGACTTCCTTTGATGCTACTTATTTAATAATGAAATTACATTAGTTTGGAGTAAATATATGTTTTCTCATGTTCTGCATTCAGCACCCACATTATAGTGAGTAAATATACCATATTACTTCATTACTTAAATAATGCTATGAGGGTTTGAGTAGCTTTGGGTATTTAGTGCACAGAATCTCCAATAGATGGGGCGAGAGTCGCCCCATCTCTCTCACCCAAGAGTCGAAACTTAATTTAAAATTGATATATCTTTGTCCTCGAACATGATATATTTCATTTGGTGCAATCATACTAATGTTCATATCTCGGTCTTTCTGGAGGCATATAAGATTTTAGGCTTTATTAGCGAATCTTTGTTAATAATACAATATATCGGCAAGTGCGTAGGCGTCTGCACTCCATGCCCGACAAGCTACTGAGTGCTACTATAAAAACATATGTATCTTCACTTGAGCTATAAATATGTCTATTGTGATGTATTTAAAATGAAGCTCTTATTTCTATCTTGCTTAAGACTTATAAAACATTTGTGTTTATTAACGAATTTACGTGAAATAAACATTGATCTGAGAGAGAGTTGCTCTGTCGTTCAGTCTGTACGGGGTGGGAGCTCCGTAATTTTTAAAATACATGTATCTTCATTAGAACTTTAAGTATGTCTATGGTAAAGTGTTTAAAGTGAAGCTTATATGTCTGTCTTTCTTGAGACATATAAAACATATATGTTTATTAACGAATTCACGTGAAATAAACATTGTTCTGAGAGAGAGTTGCTCGGTCGATCGATCTGTCCGGGGTCGGAGCTCTGCTATTATAAAAGTACACGTATCTTCGCTTTAAATTTAAATATGCCCATGGTAAGGTATTTAGAATAAAGCTTATATTTCTATCTTTCTTGTGACATATAAAACTCTTACGTTTATTAAGGAATCTGCGTGAAATAGGCATGGTTCTGAGATGAATGCTGCGGTTTGCGAGCTCGACAATGGACGCCATACATATCCAGTGGGTGTTATTGGACCCCATACCCATTTTATGGGTGGTTGGAGCCCCATACCTATTCTATGGGTGGTTGGAGCCCCATACCCATCCTGTGGGTTGTAGTGGACGCCATACTCATCCTGTGGGTGGTATTGGACCCCATACCCTTCCTGTGGGTGGATGTGATCCCCATACTCATCCTCTGGGTGGATGTGACCCTCATACCCATCCTGTGGGTGGTATTGCACCCCTTACTCACCTAACAGGTGGTAGTGGACAATATACCGATCCTGTAGTTGGTATAGTAGACACAATACCATCCTGTTTACAGTAGTTTACCCCAATAGACATTCCAATGAACCATCGTTTTCTGTTAGCGTTCCTACAAAACATCCTTTAAAGATTTGAAAAGCACAAACTATGGTATATAATATTGATTGGTGAAGGACTGTTATTTTATGTAATCATTTTTAGTGCTTATTATAATTTACTAAGAACAACTAATATTTCTCAAAACAAAACTACGAGCCTTCAATAGGAAGTAGCTGATCTATAATATTCTAAGAGCATGGACAATAGTAGGTAAATTTCACAACCCATGTGGGACCTGAAAAGTACAATTTTCCTTATAATTGAACCAATCACGACTATTCTGCTATCTAGGTTGACGGACGGGTACTGTGAGACGTAAATTGGTACGCGAGGAAGAGTTTGGGCTTTGGAAAAAAAGTAACTGGGAATATATCACATATTTACTAATTCATATTCAACATATTGACTTTAAGCATTAAGTCATATATGTGCTGTCTTGTGTGAGAACGGGTTGCATTGTGAACACCTCCACAGTTGCAGCATCTGGGAACTATTTTCTCACCCAGATTAAGTCTGTTTCTACACACATTAGAGAGGTGAGACTTTCCGCAGAAACGACATCGTGGATCATGTTGACAGCTCCAGGATTTATGCTCCCATCTGCAGCATTTCAGGCATATTATGGGCTCTTTTACATACTTTGCTACATGTCCCGGTGATGAACACTCTCTCGGGAACTTCACCTCTCAATAGAGCCACAACATGATCCCTAGCTTCATCTTTAATAAGGTGACGCTTGGCCCACACAAATGTTTGGTCGTCGAGGATGATTTCGGGGTCTAGAATCTGAGGGTATTTGTAGATAATTACCTTCATCAGCTTCTCGTTCTCCTCCGGTATTTGCATAACAATTCCTTCATATCCTTGCTGGGTAAGAAACACAACTGCCTCCACAGAACCTACCGTTAAGTAAGGTCTGTTCACACCTTCCTTCAGCAGAGGCTCGAACTTGCGGTGCTCTCTTCCAAATTTGACTGTCCACAGCAGCTTGTAGTGGTAGGCCAATGTGCATGAGGCAGGGAAGAGAAGCCTCCACCTCCGCTGACCCTCACCTTCCTGACATCGTTCTGTCCTTTCGTCGATACTGGTTTGATCAGTCTCAGCGTCGTTCCTCATTCTCTTGTCGTTTCCATTAGGTACACTGTCACTATCAACACTACGCCCCACATCCTGTCTTCTCCGTTTCTTCTGTTGCCTGGTTAGAACTTCTTGAAAATCACTCTCCTCTACTGACTGGCTGCTTTCTGAGTCTGTGTCCATGCGAATATTGCCGTGGGGAGTAGCCAGTTCTTCTGTTAACCGATTCTGCATCTCAGTACCCAGCATGGGGGGAAATGTGTAGAATGCTATATGTTGCAGAGGTGTTTCTCTGGCAAGTGTGCAGGCGAGACGCAGCGGAACGACGTCCTCACCCGTTGACCGTCTTGTAAACACTGTCTGTTATCTTCAACCCCACCCGCTTGGCCACCTTATCCTGCCGTGGCGAGACCCCTGTTCAAGAACGCTCGGTTAAATGCCAGTGTTGGCACTGTTCTCCTCCCGCACCATGTTGCGACCGGTGTTAGGAATCTAAAAGACTGCAACGAGGATATCAAGCATATCTTCGAGGCCCTGCATCATTCTGTCCTCCAGGTGGATACGTTTACTCGTCCCCCTCATGGTCATCGCCTTCTGCCCCTTTGGGTTGTGAAGGTTACCTTTGATGGTAGGACCTTTCCACCCTCTGTCATTCTCTCTGGTCCCAGATGCTCCGTTTAGGAGTATATTCCATCTCCTCAGCTCTGCAATAAGTGCTGGAGGTTTGGGCATGGGGGTCCTCAAATGCTCTAGTCCTGTCTCTCTCTCTCTTTCTGTCCCTTGTGTGGAGGTGAGGGGCACTCTAAGTTGTAGTGCACTTCTTCCCAGACCCGCTGCCTCAATTGTGGTGAGGCCCACCCTGCCTTCTCCCGCACGTGTATACGTTACAAACTCTAGGCAGCCGTCTTTAACTTGAAGCACCGGGACCGTTTGTCTTTTCCTGAGGCTCGGCGCCAAGTTCATTGTTTCCCCTTTTTCGCTGGCGTCTCCTATGCTTGCGTGGTCCGCTCTTCCTCTCCTCGTCCTTCCCACCTTCCTCAGCCTCACAACCGTTTCCAAGCCTTAGACCCGGACACGCCCACCACCACCTCCCCTGTTTCCCTCCGTTCTGTCTCGAAGGGTCCCCCTCCTGGTTCTCTGTCTAGGGCTCCCCTTCTTTCAACCCAGTCTGTCGTGTCTCCTGTGTCTTCTTTCTCCTCTCCCTCTGGTCCTCCTTCCCGTCATTCTCCTCCGTCTCTTGGCTCTCCACGCTGCCTGACTGTGCGGACCGATGTCCATCACTCTCCTGGTGGTCATGTTGTTCGCTCCCGCTCTTCTTCTCCTACCGAGACGCTGGAGTCTGTTACCCAGTACATTGCTGCTGGGACGCCTGTCTCTTTGAGTCAGAAGCGGAAACCTGGCTCCTCTCCTTCCATCTCCCCGGTAGGTAAGAAGGCTTCGCTTTCTTCTTCGCCCCCTATTTCTGATTCTATCGTTCCTCCCACTTTGGTGGTGGAGCCACCCTGTTCCTACTGTGGAGGTTTCTTTAGCCCCCAGTTCCGTCTGGGTTACTGCCCTTGCTGAGATGCGCTCCCCTCTTTCTGCCCCTCCTCCTTCTCCTCCTGCAGACCCTGCTCGTCCACCTCTGGTCTGTCCTTCCGCTTCTTTCCCTCCTTCTTTATTCAGTTTACTCGTGCCCCCTAACCCTGACTTCGCTGACCCTGTGCTTCTTTAACGTGCTGTGATCCTTTTTCACCTTTGTTTCTTCTTTGCTTTCTGTTGCTATCCTTTCTATTTTTGTCGATGTCTATTCTTCAATGGAACATCCGTGGATATTACGCCAATTTCCTTGACCTCCAACTTCTAACTTCACAGTTTTTGGCCCTTTGTGTCTGTCTCCAGGAGCCGATGCTTAGTGCTCGTCCTGGTCTCTTCCGTGGCTATTCTTTTCTCTATCCTTCACCCCCCCCCCCAGCTATTGCTGGGGCCCATAACTCTTCTGCTCTCTTGATTCGCTCGGATGTTCTCTTCGCCACCTTACTTTTTTCCTCGCCTCTCCACTGTTCTGCTGCCCGTGTCTGTGCATAAATGGTATACGGTTTGTTCTATTGATCTCCCCCCCACTGTCCCACTTTCTCTTCCTGATCTTAAACACCTCCTAGACTCCTTGCCGGAGGATATGTATGGGGTTCAATACTGCTCACAGGATTTGTATGGGGTCCACTACCGCCCACGGGATGTGCATGGGGTCCACTACCACCAACCTGATGAATATTTTTTTAAATTTTTAAATTTTACCCCGAGGGGCGAGTTTATTGGGCAGCGCCACTCATCTTGTGAGTAGACACACCGCCATAGCAGCAAGTACAACACTCCCCAATAGGAAGAAAACCCGCTGGGTTGTTCATCCTGTCACTTGTACCCAGACACAGCTGGGACTTGCTTAACTGTCTCAAGTGAACAGCTCCTCAAACAAGAAGATTAACATCTATCAACCCTTGAACGCTTTTTGGGTTCACTACCGCCAACGGGATGGGTATGGGGTTTATAATTATAATAAGAACCATTAGTTATTACATATGGTGCTGTGCCAATCAACATTATATACAATAGTGTGTGCTTTGAAAACTCTAAGAGAATGGATTTTACGAACGTCTAAAGAAAACGATGTTACATTGGAATGTCTATGGGATACACTATAATCAAATCAAAGTCAACTTAAAAATCTAAACTCAAATTCAAATTTATATTCAGGCATATACATAAATGATGAGTTACAAACATAGTGTTGGATTTATAGATAGAACTAGTACATACAATACCTAAAGCCACTAATATACATAACGGTTCGGGCAAGGTGTTGGAGAAAAAAGACACTTGGACTAAAACTTAATAGTAATTGAGATTAAAGTATTAATTGTGTTGAAAAAAAAGAATAAAAAAGGGGGGGGGGACATGGCAGAAATCAGCTTTTGTACAAGTTGGTCAACAAACAGCATTGTTTAAAATAACAAGAAATGGGTTGACATTTAGGGGGTAAGGAAGGTTACATGGAGTTAATTATTTAGTACTTAGTTTTTCTCTAAAACTGGTTGAGAGAGGTACAGCCTTTGACATGACTGGAAAGGTCATTCCACACTCTGGGTCCCTTGCTTTCTTAGAGCATTTCTAGTTTGATTAAGTCGTACTCTTGGAATATCAAATAGGAATTTGTTTCTGGTGTGGTGCCCATGGGTTCTGTTACATCCTTCTAGGAATCTTTTAAGGACAGGATTGACATTACAGTTCAGAGTTTTAAATATATAGAGTACACATGAGAGGATGTGCATTGACTAAATATATGACATTTTCAAAGATTTGAGTAAGGGTATCGAGTGCTGTCTGGGGCCAGAGTTAGATAATGTTTTAATAGCAGCTTTGTGTTGAGTAATTAGAGGACGTAATTGATTTTGGGTAGTAGAACCCCAAGCACAAATACCATAGTTGAGGTAAGGATAGATGAGAGAGTAATGGAGCGTCACCAGGACAGGGCGAGGTACATAATATCTAATGTTAGAAAGAATGCCAACAGTTGTAGAAAATTTTTTTGTTATGTTTAGAATGTGACCCTGGAAATTCAGCTTGTTATCGATGTTAATACCAAGAAATTTACCCTGTACTTTGTTATTGATTTGGATATTGTTTATTCTTAGATTAATTTGATTTGAGGATTTATTAGCAAATAAAATATAGAAAGTTTTGTCAAAGTTAAGGGTGAGTTTGTTAGTAGACAGCCAAAGATGGACTTTATTTAGTTCAGTATTCTCTGTGACATTTAGAGCACGAGTATCAGGACTGGAGGAAATGAAGGTTGAGTTATCAGCAATTGTTGGAAATTTCCAACACTAATACAACACTGTTGTAGTATTATTTTATTATTACTAAACCTATTAATCATTGTAGTAATTAAAATTAACCAAACGTAGAGTTCACATGTACTAATAATTACATCTGTACAATAAGGCTAGAATTCTTACGTCACCAGACGCCAGTATTGCGTCAGATTCCAATATAATAAACACATCTATATCCAGTGTGTCTGAGAATTGAGTTTGATTCTCTATAAAACAACGGTGTTCTGTGTGATAATTATTTACAGATAAACTGATCCCCAACTAATGCCAAATAGAGCGTTTATAGTTACAACTGTTATCTGGTGATAAATTTAACGTCACGCGTGAATGCCCTGGAGAGACTTTAATTCATCTCCATTGCTTGTTTACCATTGTAAAACGAGCAATTTATAATATTTAACTCCTCTGAATAATAAACCCGTCCTTATCCGAGCATTTCAATCGCAACTGCGAGAAATGATATTATTCGTAGTAAATAATTTGTGTATCAAATGCTGGACGCGGAGCGGGGAGGGAGGAGACGCCATTACCTGAGACGTCTTGCTGGAGGACGCCACCGAGAGCGGGAGGAGGAAAGTCGCCACTGTGAGGTGTGAAGATTAGTTGCAGAATATAGCAACTTAGCTGGTTTTTAGTGTCACGGAATACTTCGTGTTGGATTGTCAACGAGAATTAACTTGACGTTCAGCCGGGAACCTGTTAATTGGTTCCGTGTAGCCAACGTGACCGGCCCGAGAAGCGCGTCAACATCTAGGCTAGGCTCGACACCACGTGTTCGTTACTACGACGCCAGAACCTAGGACGCGAGCTTCGGCAAGCCTTAACTTACACAGTGCCCTAATAGCTAAGTACCTTTATTCCCTTTTGATGCATCATTATGGATAGGTTATAGCCGGGTAGCTTGTCGTCACACCGAGCGACTATAATAAACCACAGGTTATTATCTGTCTCCACTCTCCATTTTATTTTCTTGAACATAGATACTTAGCAGCCTAATATGTTGCTACTGAATATATTTTGATTTGCAGCGTGTGTGAAGAATTCCCCGAGCTGTCATTTCCCGTGTTAATCATCTCCCAGTGTTCCATGATGAGTTCAGGAGATTCCGAGGATGAGTCATAACCGATGTCTTGGAAAACGTCTTCAAGCTAAGACCTTTTTCCGTATTCCTTAAATTACATTATCTGTAGTGTATTATTACTACGGATCACTGTTTTCTGGATTAACGTGTTTATTATAATCATTAATTTCTCATGTTCATAATCTATGTTCTTATTGGTGATTGTTTTATTGATTCTATAATTGGTCATAGGACTAGTTTATTGCATAATGAACTGGTGCACGAACCACACTAGTTCCTAGACATATATGAAGTTCTAGTAATAACCCCCCAATGTAGGTGTTTGAGGCTTTGATTCAGTTAAATTATATACAGCCCATTAATTATACAAGTGATTATATTCTCTAGTATTTATCCATAGTTACTGGTTCATCTATGAATTTTCTAATGATCACATTTTATTAGTTTCCCTCTTTACTATAAAAGCGGGTGGTCCTTCGTAATTGATTTTCATTACATTAATATTTAAATAAATAGAGTCAAGCCCCAAAAGTCCCACATTATGGTCCTTATCGAACCGGATAAACATAAATTATAATTATAAATACTAATTAGTAATAACTAATCCTTGTGTGATGTAGTCTAGACTAACCATTTAATTAATTGTGTCTGCCAACAGAGTAACACATAAGTTAGTCTAAGTCACACCAATACATTGCTACTTTCACCTCATGTATAAGGTAGCACTCGTGGGACACAGTCAATTACCCACAACACTTACACCTATACCTCATACAGAAGTAAGAATCTTTAGGTCACCAGGAGCAACAGCTCATAACTTTTATAACAATTCCACACTAACACCTGCGTTAGAGTGGCCTCACCATCTAACCATTATATACTTAGGTGGTAATGACATCCATCCTACTCGTCATCCAGCTGAGGTGATCAAGCATCTTAAAGCCATAATTTCTTCTTTCAAGCTCATCAGTAATTCGGTAGTATTCACGTTAGTGGAACCTCGCCAACCAAGTCAAGATAATCGTTGGGGAGTAACGCCAGAATACTACCAGAGAGCTGCTAAGTACATAAATTTCAGGCTGAAAAAACGAGTGAGATTGGATGCCACTTATATCCAATTTACAGCCAGACCGTATAGACAAAACCTGGCCAGAGATGGTGTACACTTGTCAGGTGAGTCTAGGTTGCATGTGGTTGACAAGTTGATCAACACCATCAACTATCACAAACGGCTGTGGCTAGCAAGCCAAACTTAACTGTACATAATTGTTTTCACTTGTGTGTGCAAGTGCACACTTAAAAACAAAAAACCCAAAAATACAGCACAATTATATTCACCTTACTGCACCACAATAATCTTTACCAATCTTATTAGGTAGAATTTAGGCTGAGATTGTGCTGAATTTGGTACAAGCCCAGACTAAATAAATTTATAGTTCTTAGGTAGGAATTATCACGACTAGACTTCAGCTAGTCAGTAGTGTATGTATTATACTATTTGTGCTGACCCTATCCAGGGTGGGATTAAACTTTGAGATAACTCTGATTGGAGTGTCTCTATAATATTTCATCTTGTACTCATTATTTTGTGTGTATCTATTTTGTGTATTGCTGGATGATCCCCATTACCTCCAATGGTGATATAGAAGAGCTAACCGGACGAGAACTAATGGTGAAGTTCAGACAGTACACAAAATATCTAGCTACTTGTTGTTAGGTAGGTACATTTAGCCTCAAGTGAGGTAGAGTATAAATTAGCCACATTAAATTAGGCTATATTTAATGTTACTTGTCCACTAATGAACAAGTACCCAAGCTTCATTAGTAATACTCATACTAATCCCATGAAGTTTGGACCCAAGCCCAACATGGCTACTCCTGAACAATTAAGGAGAACCTATATTGGCCTTAAAGGTCATTTAACCAGACTAATTAACAAGGCTGAGGGCTTATCTAAAGAAACTCCCATTGACTCTTATCACTTAGAGACATCGGTAAGAGTAGCTGATCTGAAATTTGATCTAGTTAAGTCTACAAGTCAGTCTTATCTTACTCTACTGAATACCATAGAAACTGATCCTGATGAAGTAAGTCAAATTGTAGACGATATCTCCCAGTATGAAGATGAGACTCAAGATAAACTTTACATGCTATCTAAACTAGCAAAACAATCTAAATCCAATACCAGTAACACAGGGTCTCAATTCAGTAACCAACTACCAGAGGTTCGTTTACCTACTTTAGACTTACCTACATTTTCAGGATTAGATACAGAAAATTGGGATAATTTTTGGACTTCATTTGAAGTTCATATACATAAGAAACCGTCTCTGGACAAGGTTTCTAAATTATCATACCTGCTTAGTCTTCTCAAAGGAGAAGCTAAAAAGGTCATACATAACCTAACTCTCGATGAGAGTAATTATGAGGAAGCTATAAAACTGTTGAAGTTGAACTATTGCAACAAAGAGTTAAGTATAGCTACCCTCTATTACCAATTGCTAGATCTGAATGCACCAAATAGTAGACCAGAGTCACTTCAAAGCTTCAGACTAGAAGTAGAGTCTCTAGTAAAGGCCTTAGGTACTAAAGTTGATATACCAGCTTCAGAATGGTCAATCAAGTTACTTTTGCAGAGGAAATTACCTCGAAATGTCTTAACAGAGCTCTGCTCACATTATAATACCGAGTTTCTCACTCTTGACCAAATATTCGAGGGATTGAGAATAACGGTTAACAGGTTGAAGACTCATGATAAAATTAAACCTGAGTCTAAACCAACTAATACTGACACTTCAGTCAAACCCAAACAGACTTTGAATAAGTCTAGTAAATATAAATCCAAGACTACTCCATCCACTGGGAAAAGAAGTGGAAGTGTAGGTACTTATTCGGTGTCTCCTTCTGAGATAACCAATGACTTGTCTACTAAAGAGACCAAGTCAACTAAAGAGAGAAGGTGTCTGTTCTGTAATCAAGGACATGCCACCTACCAATGCTCTGTTTATCCTACTTATAATACTAAGATTAAAAGGTTGCAAGAAATACACAAGTGCACCAAGTGCATGGGCTCTCATGATCCCAAAAAATGTGTAGTGCAGCTACGTTCCTGCAACAGATGCAACCAAGGTGTACATCACTACGCCTTATGTAGAAAATCTTTTACACCAACCATGACCACTGGGGAGAATTCCACGAATTCTACCACAGTGCAATATTGCAAAGTGCATCAAGAAATAAATGTACTTGCTACTGAGACAGGCAATAATACCACTCTGCCTACAGCTCAACTTAGACTAATGAACAGGAGATCTAGAGTTAACACTAGAGGTCTTTTTGATCAAGGATCACAGAAAACCTTCATTACACAACAGTTAGTAGAGCAGTTAAATTTAAAACCTGCCAAAAGTGTGAGGTTAAATATTTCTGGTTTCTTGACTAATAGTAGACCTCGTGAATACCAAGTAGTTAAGGTATTAGTGAGACTTGGATCTTCCACTAGTCCAATACAAGCGGTAGTAGTAGATAAACTTCCTACAGACCTGCAGGTCACAGGGTTAGCTCGCACTGCGAAACATCTTAAACGAAACCTCATGAGGCTAGCAGATTATAAAATAAATTCTGACTGCCTCACTGATGTTGGAATACTTATAGGCGCGGATCATTATTACAAATTTATAACTGGATGCACCAGACAACACCGAATGAATTTGTTGTCATCTGCTGGAGGCAAATTGCTTACGGGACCGGTGCTTTTCCGACAAAATCCAGCGTCGACAAACCAACAATCTAACAACATAATAGTGGTGTGACTAGGCTTGGAACAGTCACCCTTACGTTTCAGAGAGATATCTGAAGATATTGAGTCTGATCCACCTGTACATCTTTTGTGGGATTTAGACACTTTAGGTATTATCCCTGAACAACCAAGCCCTGATGATATGTGGACTTACCAGCAATATCTGGATACAGTTGTCTATGAAAATAAACAATACTGGGTAAGACTCCCATGGAAGTTGAATCATCCACAACTTCCAGTTAATTATTTTATGGCAGCCTCACAATTGCAGTCTCAATTAGCACGACTACAGAAGCAGCCAGACAAACTGAACATGTATCATCAACTCATCCAACAACAACTTAACAGTAAATTTATTGAAGTTGTTGATAACGATGACCGAAAATTAGGTCATTATTTACCTCATCACGCTGTGGTGAAAGACTCATTGACAACACCTATTCGTATTGTCTTTAACTGTAGTGCTAAAGTAAAGCCAAGCAGTGTGTCTTTAAATCAATGTCTCCAAACGGGACCTAGCCTAACACAAAGGCTACATGATGTGCTGTTACGATTTCGCACTGGTATTTTCGCCTATACTGCTGATATCAGCAAAGCTTTCCTCCGAGTAGGTTTGCAGGAGGAAGATCGTAACTACACAAAGTTCCTCTGGATTAAGGACCCACTGGATCCTAACAGTGATATCATCACATACCGTTTTGCCTCAGTATTATTCGGAGCTACGTCCTCACCGTTTCTTTTGCAAGCAACATTAGACACACATTTGAGGAAATCAAATAGCCCTTATAAGGCAGACATTAGCGACAACTTGTATGTCGACAATTTCCAGGGAACAACTAATGATCAAACTAATTTGGTAGAAATCTACCATGAGGCTAACCGTGAGCTATTAGGAGCCAATATGCCACTACAGTCATGGGCCTCAAATAATGAATTACTAAACCAGGTAATCGAGAAAGAATTTCCAGGTTATCAGGTACCCAATCAATTAAAGGTTCTAGGCGTGGAATGGAACACCAGTACTGACGAGATGAATGTCAAGTCAGTACAAACCGATAACTCAACCCTTACCATGAGAACATTGCTCTCGTTTGTCAGTCAACCATTTGACCCTTTAGGCTTACTTAGTCCTATATTAATAAGGGGCAAACTCCTAATGCAGGAGTGCTGGCAGAAACATATGGGATGGGATGATCCGTTACCAAGTGAGTTACAAGCTAAATGGCAGATACTCTCAACGGATTTTAATCAGTTAGGTGTTTTGAAATTTCCTCGTAATGCTTCAGGACCAAACTTACCCACCAATTTGCACGTTTTCTGCGATGCCTCTGGCAAAGCATATGGCGCTGTAGCCTACTTAGTTAATAGTGCACAATCAATTTTGCTCACATCTAAAGCAAGAGTTGCTCCCATTAAGAAGAGATCTTTACCTCAAATGGAGTTGACTGCTTTGCTGGTGGGAGTAAGATTGGCTCATTGCCTGACAAAGACACTCAATAATATCCACTTTGGTGAGATTATCGTGTGGTCAGACAATGAGGCAGTCTTACAATGGGTAAGAAACAACAACAACAAGACTCCCTACGTCAGTAATCGTGTTAGGGAAATTCATGAGTTATCTGCTGGATATAAATTCAGACATGTTCCTACTAAGGACAATCCTGCAGATTATTTATCTCGAGGATTAACGATAAAACAACTTATCAAGTCTTCGCTGTGGTTCAATGGACCTTCATGGCTTGTAGGTGGTCAGTGGCCCAAACAAAAGCCACAAATCATAGTGACCAATATCACCACTCCCATGAAAGAACCAGAACCTCAACGAATCTTAGCCATTGATCCTCACAATTATTCTAACTTAAGTAAGTTATTAAGAGTGACTGCACATGTGTTTGACTTTCTTGCTAAGATAGGAATTCGACATAAGTTTCCCAATCCTATCCTCTACTGGATCAAACGTGCACAACAAGAGACATATGGAAGCGAATATGAAAATCTTCCAGATAAATTAACTAAGTCTCTAGGTATCTGGTATGATGCCAACACTCGTAATATACTAAGATGTGGAGGACGTTTGCTTCATGCAAAAATTGATTTGGACACAAAGAATCCAATTCTTCTACCTCGTCACCACATCATCACTAAACTTCTTGTTTTACATCACCATCAATATGGTACTTTACATGGTGGAGTGTTAGATACTCTCACCGACCTTAGACAAAAGTACTGGCTTCCTCAAGGTCGTCAGACAGTTAAGTCAATTATTAAATTCTGTGTAATCTGTAAAAGATACGATGCTAGAGTATGTCCGTACCCAGGACCTCCACCACTCCCTGAAGAAAGAGTGGTTCATCTTCGTCCTTTTGAAACCACTGGTGTTGATTACACAGGAGCCTTACTTCTCACTGGCAACCCAGACAAGATACCAGTGAAAGCATACACTTGTCTCTTTACGTGTGCTACAACCAGAGGCGTACATTTAGAAGTGACTTCAGATATGAGTGCTGAAGCTTTCCTCCAGGCCTTCCGCAGATTTGCAGCTCGCAGATCTTGTCCCAAACTAATGATATGGGACAATGGTTCCAATTTTGTGGCAGAGAAGCTTGTCTGCGAGAAGTCTGGAATCATCCAGAAGTACAGTCAGTCCTGCAGACACGACAATGTCACTGGAAATTTATAGCACCAAGAGCCCCTTGGCAAGGTGGGTTCTATGAGCGAATGATAGGCACAGTCAAGAAGTGTTTAAGAAAAACTTTACACAGACAAAGGGTCAGTTACTCCGAGCTCCAAACCATTGTTGTGGAAATCGAGGCGCGAGTCAATAACCGCCCATTAACATACCTGTCTGATGATTTCTCCCAGAGAGAGCCTCTGAGTCCCTCACACTTGATACATGGAGGTCTACTGAGCCCTCTCATTCCTTTAGCCGAAGAGGACCCCGTAGACCCGTCACATGTAACCAGAGGTGACTTGGTGGAAAGCTACCAGCATCTCTCAGGGGTTATTAACAGATGGAATGAGGTGTGGACTCGAGAGTACCTCACAGCTCTACGAGAGTACCACTACAGAGCTTCGAGTCCTTATAATAAAGTGCAACTTAAACCAGGGGACCTAGTACTAGTCGACAGTGATGGACCAAGGTCAGAGTGGGCCATAGGCAAAATTGTTGCCATTCACCCAGATCATCAAGGTGTCCTGAGAGTAGTGAAAGTTTTATGCCGAGGCAACACTACTTTAAAATTTTAGAGAAGCTGGTTCCTCTCGAATTGGCAGAACGAGAGTATCAGCCAGAACCAGTTTCTCCAGTAGTTTCCGAGGACAGAAATTCTGATCCTCCGAGCAACCGCCCCACTAGAGCTGCTGCTCAACAATGTAAGCAGAAACTGCAAGCCTATTACAGCTCTGACCAGGAGTAAATCCCTTTACATCCAATTTAAGTAACCATGAAGATACTGTGGTGTGATGTCAAGTAACAAACCATTACAAGTCACTATGACCCAGGACATTCTCATCACCGTAGATTCTGTTGTTTGAATTGTGAGATTTAAATCTTTAATTGTTGTATAGGCTATAAATAACATTATTTATCTAGAGTATCTGAGAGTTTGCAGACTTTGAGATTTTGTAACATACACATTACATGTCATAGCGACACCAGTCTCAGAGTTTATTGTAAGTTTTCTTAATTATCAACTTTAGGTAATTCATAATAACATGTTCCATTTAACATGAAATCAGCAAGACTTAAGTTTCTTGTATGTCCTTGACAAATACGGGACATTCGTTATGTGTGTACTAACATACTAATATTAATACTAACTTCGGGATGGGTGTGTCAGTACTCCACATTACACTGCGACCCTAAAATTCTCCCCCCGGAGTTATGTTGGAAATTTCCAACACTAATACAACACTGTTGTATTATTATTAATTATTACTTAATCTACTAATCATTGTAGTAATTAAAATTAACCAAACGTAGAGTTCACATGTACTAATAATTACATCTGTACAATAAGGCTAGAATTCTTACGTCACCAGACGCCAGTATTGCGTCAGATTCCAATATAATAAACACATCTATATCCAGTGTGTCTGAGAATTGAGTTTGATTCTCTATAAAACAACGGTGTTCTGTGTGATAATTATTTACAGATAAACTGATCCCCAACTAATGCCAAATAGAGCGTTTATAGTTACAACTGTTATCTGGTGATAAATTTAACGTCACGCGTGAATGCCCTGGAGAGATTTTAATTCATCTCCATTGCTTGTTTACCATCGTAAAACGAGCAATTTATAATATTTAACTCCTCTGAATAATAAACCCGTCCTTATCCGAGCATTTCAATCGCAACTGCGAGAAATGATATTATTCGTAGTAAATAATTTGTGTATCAAATGCTGGACGCGGAGCGGGGAGGGAGGAGACGCCATTACCTGAGACGTCTTGCTGGAGGACGCCACCGAGAGCGGGAGGAGGAAAGTCGCCACTGTGAGGTGTGAAGATTAGTTGCAGAATATAGCAACTTAGCTGGTTTTTAGTGTCACGGAATACTTCGTGTTGGATTGTCAACGAGAATTAACTTGACGTTCAGCCGGGAACCTGTTAATTGGTTCTGTGTAGCCAACGTGACCGGCCCGAGAAGCGCGTCAACATCTAGGCTAGGCTCGACACCACGTGTTCGTTACTACGACGCCAGAACCTAGGACGCGAGCTTCGGCAAGCCTTAACTTACACAGTGCCCTAATAGCTAAGTACCTTTATTCCCTTTTGATGCATCATTATGGATAGGTTATAGCCGGGTAGCTTGTCGTCATGCCGAGCGACTATAATAAACCACAGGTTATTATCTGTCTCCACTCTCCATTTTAATTTCTTGAACATAGATACTTAGCAGCCTAATATGTTGCTACTGAATATATTTTGATTTGCAGCGTGTGTGAAGAATTCCCCGAGCTGTCATTTCCCGTGTTAATCATCTCCCAGTGTTCCATGGTGAGTTCAGGAGATTCCGAGGATGAGTCATAACCGATGTCTTGGAAAACGTCTTCAAGCTAAGACCCTTTTCCGTATTCCTTAAATTACATTATCTGTAGTATATTATTCTTGCGGATCACTGTTTTCTGGATTAACATGTGTTTATTATAATCATTAATTTCTCATGTTCATAATCTATGTTCTTATTGGTGATTGTTTTATTGATTCTATAATTGGTCATAGGATTAGATTTATTGCATAATGAACTGGTGCACGAACCACACTAGTTCCTAGACATATATGAAGTTCTAGTAATAACCCCCCAATGTAGGTGTTTGAGGCTTTGATTCAGTTAAATTATATACAGCCCATTAATTATACAAGTGATTATATTCTCTAGTATTTATCCATAGTTACTGGTTCATCAAGGAATTTTTTAATGATCACATTTTATTAGTTTCCCTCTTTACTATAAAAGCGGGTGGTCCTTCGTAATTGATTTTCATTACATTAATATTTAAATAAATAGAGTCAAGCCCCAAAAGTCCCACATTATGGTCCTTATCGAACCGGATAAACATAAATTATAATTATAAATACTAATTAGTAATAACTAATCCTTGTGTGATGTAGTCTAGACTAACCATTTAATTAATTGTGTCTGCCAACAGAGTAACACATAAGTTAGTCTAAGTCACACCAATACATTGCTACTTTCACCTCATGTATAAGGTAGCACTCGTGGGACACAGTCAATTACCCACAACACTTAGACCTATACCTCATACAGAAGTAAGAATCTTTAGGTCACCAGGAGCAACAGCTCATAACTTTTATAACAATTCCAATCCTGTGGGCGGTAATGGACCGAATATCTATCCTGTGGGCGGTAATGGACCCCATGGCTAACCTGTGAGCGGTATTGGACCCCATGGCCATCCTGTGAGCGGTAATGGGCCCCATGGCCATCCTGTGGGTGGGAATGGATCTCATGCCCATCCTGTTTGCAGTAATGGGCCCCATATTCATTATGTGGGCTGTAGTAGACCCCCATACACATCTTGCGAGTGGGAGTGAACCCCACACCCATTCTCTGGGCGGTTGTGGACCATATACTCATCCTCTAGACGGTAGTGGACCCCATACCAATCCAAAAGGTGGTAGTGGACCGTCACGTACCCGTTTAATAGTGCTCGAAACTAACCCAGAAACCCAAGAATTTCCCCCACTCCACACAAGACGGCACAGATGATAGGGGAGCAATGAAAGTGGGACCGTATAGTTTCCAGACTATATTTGGGACGCTGATACAGTTATTAATATGAGAGAGACATATTACTACAGTACACCACGTGGCGTTTATGGAGGACACAGCCACGGGCAAAGATTTATCCATGAATTAATTTACACAAGTTCCACGCACTGGGAACGGACAATAAAATAGGCTTGCACTGATCACTAAACATATACACAGTTATAAAAAGATGTCCTAATTTACAAAGACAGTAGCACTTAACCAAATAGCCACATGGCTCCACTGATCAGACCACCATCCTCGACCTCTCCCGTAGAACGAAAAGAGAGAGAGGCCTGATTGATTGATAAAGATTAAGCCACTCAAAATGTGGCACGGGCATGAATAGCCCGTATGCGGTGGCCCTTTTGAGCCATTTCCAGTATCAATAGATGATACTGGAGATCTGTGGAGGTGCGACTGCACCCTGCGTGATGGGAGATATCTCCCGTGAATGTGTCCAAGAATGATTGATGAAGATTAAGCCACCCAAAAGGTGGCACGGTCATGATTAGCCCGTAAGTGGTGGCCCTTTTGAGCCATCACCAGTATCAATAGATGATACTGGAGATCTGTGGAGGTGCGACTGCACCCTGCGCGATGGGAGATGTCTCCCGTGTGAAATGTGCTGTAAAAGAGAGGCCTGATTGATTGATTGATAAAGATTAAGCCACCCAAGAGGTGGCACGGGTATGAATAGCCTGTAAGTGGTACATTTTTTTTTCAGTAATTCTTTTTAGTGTTCTGAGGTTGCATTTAATCATCAAGCTGTTATCGTGGGGAAGGATATTGCTACACAGTCTTTATTAGAGGTGTCCAGCTGCTGACACCTTTGTTGACCAGGAGAGTGGCTGTGTTGATGGCTTCAGGGTGGCCACTGCAATGATTCAGGAACTCTTAAAGCTCTTCTAAGGTCGTTGGTTGCTTCACATTCCAGAAGATAGTGAAGTAATGGCTTTTCTCTGACAGTTTGGCAGAAGATGCACTGTCTCTGTCGGGGTTCACCAATCTCCCAGTTGCATCTGTAACCTAAACGTAGTCTATATAACCTAACTGCTATTTCCCTGTGGTTCCTTTTGGGATATTTAACCTTTCTAATTTGGTTGCCTGAAGATACCATGTTGCAGAGGGTGAACCTTCAGCTATTCTCTGGTGCAGGTAGGCTTTGTTGAGATGTGAGAGTTTTTTGGTGATGATGTTTTTTATGTTCTCTAGGCTGGATTGAATTGTTTTATGTATCACTGGATGACGAGTTGCCAATTTAGCAATTTCATCAGCTTTCTCATTTAATGGGATTCTAACATGGGATGAGATCCAGTTTAAGGTTATGTTGAGTCCTTTGCCTTTAGCGACTGCTCCAAGATACAAAATGGTGGTAATTATTTGCACGTTATCTTTCCACTGTTTTTGTCCTAGTATTTGAAGTGCAGCTTTTGAGTCAGTGTGTATGATTGCATTTTGAGTGTTTTGTGCAATCACATATGCGAATGCCTGTTGTAAGGCAAACAGCTTAGTTTGGGTTGATGATACTAGTCCTCCCAGTCTCCAATATGCCTGTACGCTGGCCGTGCAAAGAGCAGAGCCAGCACTCTCATATTCTGTGTCCACTGATCCGTCTGTGAAGATGTGGGTGGCTCCTGCTATGCTATATATTTGCTCTTCTATTATGCGCCTTAGGATTGTCGGATCATAGGCAGCCTTTTTCATTGTTAGACTTTCTATTACTATTTTGAAAGTAGGCTCTTCCCACGGTGCGAAAGAAGTGTAATTTGGGGTGTGGATAATCACCCTCTCTATCAAGAATCATGCTTTTTAAATGTAGTCTGTTTAGGACTTTTCCTGCTCTTGCAGCCCAAGAGTTTCCATTGTTTTGGCCTAGTCCAACCACCAAGGCCTGCCGTACTGGGATTTTATCAGAGGAAATAATTATGTTACTGATAACTGTAGCTGTCCTTTGTGATATTCTTTCTTGTAGAGAGGGCTAACCTGTCTCCAGTCTAAGAGTTTCAAGCCTGGTCCACATGGGGGCTCCCAGTGCGGCTCTCATAGCATTTTATGGGCAACTTCAAGCTTTTCCCACTGTTGGTGTGATAGATTTGTGAGTGCAGGTGCGGCATAATCGATCACTGATCTGACTGCCTGTACATAGTATGTGCGAAGGACTTGCAGATTGGCTCCTCCAGAGAGGGAGGTTAGCGACCTGAGGATTGCCGTCCGGGCCGCAGTTCGCTCTCTCAAGTAAGTGACCTCAGCATTAAAATTCATGTGTGTGTCCAGGATTATTCCTAGATACTGATAGGTGTCGACCCATTCAATTGGTTGACCCTGTACTGTGAGTTGGATGTTGAGCTTCGCTATTTTTATGGGCATGGCCTTTGACTTTGAGGGGTTGAGTTTGATCCCAATCTGTTTTGCCTCTTTACTGATGCAGTCTAAGCATTTGGGTGCAAGGCACGCCGCATCCCTTCCTTTTATGATGATGACAAAGTCGTCCGCGTAGTTTAGCAGCCTGCAGTGATATGGAAGTTTCAACCTCATTATTCTTTCCATAAAACAGTTGAAGAGAAGAGGGCTAAGAATACCACCTTGTGGTGTACCATTTTCATGTCTTCTGTACTCAGAGACTGTGCCATGAAGTTTTACTCTTGCTTCTCTGTTTATGAGACAGTTTTTGATCCAGGAGAGCAGGTTGCCTCTGACCTCTTTGTCAATGAGGCAGCAGAGAATAGCTGGGGCGCTAGCCAGTTCAAAGGCTTTTTCGAGGTCCAGGTATATCAGCATTCCTGGTCTGTCATTCAAGTGGGCTAACAGAGTTGTAATACATTCCACTGTGACAACCCCTCTTTTATAGGCTTACATATCATGGTGTAGTTTAGGCATTTTCCACTCCAGTCTGTTGAGTGCCATTCTGTCAGCCGTCTTGGCTGCACACCTTTGGAGAGAGATGGGCCTGGGATTAGCTGGATCTTTGGGTTTTGGGATCGGCACTATGTCTGCTCTATTCCAAGCAGAAGGTCTAGTCTGAGAAGTCCAGGCTAAATTAATTAACCTTAGGTATGCAGCGTCTCCCTCTGGGCCGAGGATTCTAATCATTTTATAGGTTATTTTGTCGGCTCCAGGGGATGTATCCTTGGAGTTTTTCTTAGCCCGATTGAGCTCATCGAGTGTGAAGGGGGCATTAGTGTCAGACTTCTTCACATGCTGTAAGGATTCTGTGCCACCTTTCTTCCTTTTTTTCGGTCTGTACTGCTAATACATCTGGTGGAAGTTGATTGCTGGCTGCTCTCTCTGCAAACCTGGTTGCCAGTACTTCGGCTTCCTGTTGAGGATCCTTGGGGTGTGAAGCTTTAGGTGTTTTATTCCCTTTGGCCGGGTGAATTTGCTGCCACATCTCTCCGAGAGAGGTGTGTTCATTCAGGTGTGAACACCATTCCAGCCACTTTTGTTCTTTTATTAGTTTGGTCTCTCGATGCACATGTTCCATGACCACACAAAGTAAGGTCCTGTTGCGGTCACTTGGCTGCTTTTTGTATAGCTTTCTTGTTCTGTTGAGTCTATGGTTGAGTTCTTTAACACGTTCGCAATAGTACCAATAATCTTTATGGTGTCCGGTGGACTGTTTTTACAGAGAAATTGAGTGGTTGACAGCACTATGAATCGCTTTGACAAATTCTTGTTCTGCCTGATTAATGTCTTCGGGAAGATCATAGTTTTTATGCCACTCTGAAATGAGGTTTTGAAATCGGTCCCAGTTTGCTAAAGCAAAGTTCCAGGCTTCAGATGGAGGCGGAGGTGGGGTGGGTAGGTCTAACTTAAGATCAATTTGGACCCCATAGTGGTCGCTTGTGAGTGTGGGCTCAACTGACCATGTTGCTGCATCTCTTAGGGAGGCTGAAAGAAAGCTTAGGTCTAATCTGCCTCCTTGGATGTGGGTAGGTTCATTCTTGTTTAGGATTTGTATTTCTGGAAGCTGGTCTAGTAGATGTGCAATGTGAATGCCGGCTTCATTTGTTGTGTTTGAGCCCAGTGCCAATCGATGATGGGCATTAAAATCTCCACAAATGATTGTGTTTGTTGTTGTCGCGTGTCCAAATAACAAAGAGAGATCCATTTTGGCATGTAGAGACCTGTACACATTGAACACTTCAAGTTTGTCGTGTCTTAGCTCAATGGTTACTCCCATTACCTCTGTCCCTGCTCCACAATTGGGTGGGCTGGTTATGGACTTGGAGATCAGGTCACATTTTACATAAATTGCACATCCCCTGGATTGCCCATTAATCCATGGAAGGAAGAAGCCTCGATAGCCTGAGATTTTAGTTTCTAATCCGGCTCGAAGCAAGCTCTCCTGTAGTATCAGGATGTCTATGCTCTTGGTTGCTGCTATGCATTGCAAGTGTTGCAATTTAGTGCGCAGTCCTTGCGCATTCCATTGCAGGATCTTTAGACCTCTAGGTTCTTGGAATTTGCTGATAATTCCGTGGTATCCATGGAGTCTGATGAACACGCCATGGAAGTTGCAATTGGTGTATAGGTTCTTAGTGGACCTGAAATTGATTCATCAATGTCGCTTTCCGACGAGCTGGACTCTATCTGTTTTTTAGGGGGGTGTCTCCTGCCCTGCGTTCTTGAAGTAAGGATATTATATTTTCGAATTTCTTGAGCTTGTGCTCAATTGTCTTCCGAGTCTCTGTGGTTTGCTTGATTCCATGTGATGACAGCAGACTTTCGATCAACTCGGTGACCAAAGCTTTGAGCATTGGCCAGAGAGCGTCCAGATCTGTGGGAGCACTATTTAATGCTGTGCAGGTTTGGGGCCTAGTAGCGTACAGACCCTTCTCAGTGGTAACTTTGACACTGGAATTGTTACTCCTATTGGCCCCAGTGTGCTTACTGGATGAAATGGGAGAACGACTGCTTTGAACATGATTCTTGTGTCCTCCATCTTACTTTTTGTCCTGTATGGAGATCTTCACACCCTTCACCATGGTGAAGGGCCGTGTGCCCCTCTTCCTGAATGGGTAGACCCCACGCCGTTTTAGTGGGAAGGGGAGCTGGTATTAGTTTTGGTGGGGGCTTCGGCTCTGCTGTAGGCGTGGTGGGGTTCGTTTGAAACCTTTTGAGCCATTCAGGGCATTTCAAGTTCGAGGCGTGATGTGCCTTGGAGCAATTTGGGCACTTTGCCTGAACAGGGTGGTTTGCCTTGTCAATGCATATTTTTGTGTCATGGGGCTGGCTGCAGACTCCGCACCTCACTGGGCGTTGGCAGCCATCTTTGTGATGCCCAAATCTCTGACATCTAAAGCATCTTAGGGGTTCTGGGGTGTAAGGCCTGTGTTGGAACACGCCCCAGATTCCAAGGCCAAGTTTCTCGGGATCCGTCCTCTTACTGTGAGAAGGACTTGTCGGGTTTCCTGTTTTGTGGTTCGTACTTGGCATCTCTCTGCTGACACCACATAGTTCAGCTTTTCGAGATGGTCAAGGGCCATATGCAAGGGATAGTGGAGGACAATGATTTTTCGTAGTTTATCCTCTGGTTTCAGTTCCTCACATTTTGTGTAATTTTTCAGAATCGCAGAGGCCGACTCGTCCTTAGGCCTCAGAATGTATTCTCCTCTGAGATTTGGTTTTGCTCTGATCTGGAGGTGGGGGTACTTTTTTCGAGGTCCACTACAGTGGCGTAGGAAGACTTACCTTCGGTGTGCTGCACCTTGAAGATTGCAGTGTACATTTAGTCTGAGGCGCTGGAAGAGCTGGAGAAGCTGGAGTGATTATAGGGCGATGGGTCGTCATGGAGTGGCTTGTCCTGTTCGCCTTATTTACGTGATGCCACTCGCCGTCACTTTCAGAACTTGTATCCAGTATAGATTGTCTTTTCCTACACTGAGCAGCATTGCTGGATAGATTATAAGTCAATTGGAATTCCATGATGAAATTCAAATGATCACTTGTGGAGTGGTCTGGTGAGTGAAGGTGATGCTCTGTGCTACTGGAGACAAAGTCAGCGTGGAGTTGGCTCACTGGGTGAACTGGTGAAGAGAGGCCTGAGCGCTTCTTCTATATATGGGCACGGTTATCGTGTTCGAGCATGCAATGCGTTCGGACGTAGTCTAATTAGTAATTAACATACTAGTCCATCTTCGGAATCATTTATCTAAGAACTGTTAATCATATCTAAGCTAGTAATTTTAGTAACAATCATTGTAGACAAATGGACAATACTATTAACAATAGCCTATTTAGGACATAGAACAACTTACACTTACTTACATAGACAACTTACACTGGGAAGCTCAACATTGTTGGCCTTAATCCACCATTAAGTATTAATAATCAATCTAGATTCCTGATAACTTCTCTCTGGTTCCAGTAATTCAATATTACTATTAATTAGCACTTCCCATTTTCTTGGAGTTGGTCATCCCGACCTCAGGTCAAGGTGCTTAAGCCGCTTAAAACTTTCACACACACATAGATAATATAATATACTACAATAAGGCAACGCCTAACATCTTTATTCATCTGAATTCTACTTCTACTTATAATAGAAAGATACGAGCTCGTTATTCTTTCAACTGGGAATAAAAGATTCGTAACATGGACCCCGTACCTATCCAAAAGGTGATAGTGAACCCCATTCCTATCCAAAAAGTTGTAGTGGACCCCATACCTATCCAAAAGGTGGTAGTGGACCCCATACCTATCCGAAAGGTGGTAGATGGCCCAATATCTATCCTTTTGGGTGGTAGTGGATCCCATAAATATCTTGTGACTGGTTTTGGACCATATATCCATCCTGTTTGCAGTAGTATTACTCTATTACTTTATTATTCTCTCATCTATCCTTATCTCAATTATGGTATTTGTACTTGGAGTTCTACTTCCCAAAATCATTTACGTCCTCTAATTACTCATCACAAAGCTGCTATTAGAACAATATCAAACTCTGTCCCCAGACAGCACTCGGTACCCTTACTTAAATCTTTGAATATGTTAGATATTAACACACTGCACATCCTCCCATGTGTACTCTTTATATTTACAACAACTGTAATGTCAATCCTGACCTTAAACGCTTCCTAGAAGGTTGTAACAGAACCCATGGGAACCACACTAGAAACAAATTCTTTTTTGATATTCCTAGAGTGCGACTTAATCAAACTAGAAATGCTCTACAAATCAAGGAACCCAGAATGTGGAATGACCTTCCCAGTCATGTCAAAGGCTGTACCTCTCTCAACCAGTAAATCAAAGTAAATCATTCAGAGAAAATCAAAGTACTACCTAATAAACCCCATGTAACTTACCTTATCCCCTAAATATCAACCCATGTCTTGCTATTTTCAAACAATACTGTTTGTTGACCAAGTTGTATAATTGCTGATTTCTGCCATATTCCCCCTCCCCCTTATTTTCCTTTTTCAACTCAATTTATACTTTAATCTCAATTAGTATTTTTCTTAAGTCTAAGTGTTTTTTCCCAACATCTTGCCCAAAACGTTGTGTGTATTAGCGGCTTTAGATATTGTATGTACTAGCTCTATCTATAAATCAAACATAATGTTTGTAACTTATCTTCTATGTATGTACTTTTAAATGACAAACATTTTAGCCCTCTTCTCTTTCTCATCTACATTAATGACCTTCCAAATGCCTCTGAATCACCTCAAACAAATCTTAATTGCTGATAACTCAACCTTCATTTCCTCCAGTCCTGACACTCGTGCTCTAAATGTCACAGAGAATACTGAACTAAATAAAGTCCATCTTTGGCTGTCTACTAACAAACTCACCCTTAACTTTGACAAAACTTTCTATATTTTATTTGCTAATAAATCCTCAAATCAAATTAATCTAAGAATAAACAATATCCAAATCAATAACAAAGTACAGGGTAAATTTCTTGGTATTAACATCGATAACAAGCTGAATTTCCAGGGTCACATTCTAAACATAACAAAAAAATTTTCTACAACTGTTGGCATTCTTTCTAACATTAGATATTATGTACCTCGCCCTGTCCTGGTGACGCTCCATTACTCTCTCATCTATCCTTACCTCAACTATGGTATTTGTGCTTGGGGTTCTACTACCCAAAATCAATTACGTCCTCTAATTACTCAACACAAAGCTGCTATTAGAACATTATCTAACTCTGGCCCCAGACAGCACTCGATACCCTTACTAAAATCTTTGAAAATGTCATATATTTAGTCAATGCACATCCTCTCATGTGTACTCTATATATTTAAAACTCTGAACTGTAATGTCAATCCTGACCTTAAAAGATTCCTAGAAGGATGTAACAGAACCCATGGGCACCACACCAGAAACAAATTCCTATTTGATATTCCAAGAGTACGACTTAATCAAACTAGAAATGCTCTAAGAAAGCAAGGGACCCAGAGTGTGGAATGACCTTTCCAGTCATGTCAAAGGCTGTACCTCTCTCAACCAGTTTTAGAGAAAAACTAAGTACTAAATAATTAACTCCATGTAACCTTCCTTACCCCCTAAATGTCAACCCATTTCTTGTTATTTTAAACAATGCTGTTTGTTGACCAACTTGTACAAAAGCTGATTTCTGCCATGTCCCCCCCCCTTTTTTATTCTTTTTTTTCAACACAATTAATACTTTAATCTCAATTACTATTAAGTTTTAGTCCAAGTGTCTTTTTTTCTCCAACACCTTGCCCGAAACGTTATGTATATTAGTGGCTTTAGGTATTGTATGTACTAGTTCTATCTATAAATCCAACACTATGTTTGTAACTCATCATCTATGTATATGCCTGAATATAAATTTGAATTTGAGTTTAGATTTTTATTTTGACTTTGATTTGATTATAGTGTATCCCATAGACATTCCAATGTAACATCGTTTTCTTTAGACGTTCGTATAATCCATTCTCTTGAAGTTTTCAAAGCACACACTATTGTATATAATGTTGATTGGCACAGCACCATATGTAATAACTAATGGTTCTTATTATAATTATAAACCCCATACCCATCCTGTTAGCGGTAGTGAACCCAATATACTCATCAGGTTGGTGGTAGTGGACCCCATGCCCATCCCGTGGGCGGTAGTGGACCCCATACAAATCCTGTGAGCAGTATTGAACCCCATACATATCCTGTGGGTGGTAGCGGGCCCCATGCCCATCCTGTGGGCGGAAGTGGACCCCATACCAATCCTGTTAGCGGTACTAAACCCAATTCCCATCCTGTGGGTGGTAGTGTCTCCATAGCCATCCTGTAGGCAGTTTTTTTATTATTCTTATTTTCTACCACAGATGTGGCCACGCATTTACAATGCTAACCAACATACATACATTTTCTTCTGTCCTCCATTTACAGGGTTAGAGATGTGTTAATCATATAGTTACGGGATTTATTCAACACTCAACCACAGAAGGTGATTCGGTGCTTTTAAAATGCTAAGCTAACCTACATACGTAAATACATAGATACACAGAATTACGTATGACCTACATAAAGTGTTCGATGTGTCTTTTACATAGTAACATTGATGTGCATTTTCATAGGTGAAAAGTAAGTGTAGGCAGTAGTGGATCCCATACCCATCCTGTGGGCGGTAATGGACCCAATACCTATCCTGTGGGCGGTAGTGGACCCAATACCATCCTGTGGGTGGTATTGACCCAATACCCATCCTGAGGGTGGTAGTGCCCCCCATCCTCATCCTGTGAGTGGTTGTTGATCCAATACCCATCATGCGGGCAGTAGTGGACCTCATACCCATCCTGTGGGCGGTAGTGAACCCCATACTAATTTTGTGGGCGGTAGTGGAGCATATACCCATCCTGTGGATGGAAGTGGAACCCATATCCACCTTGTGGGCGGTTGGGGTCCCCATACCCATCCTGTTAGCGGTACTGGACCCTATACTCATCCTGTGGGCGGCAATGGAGGCAATACCCATCCTGTGGGCGGCAATGGAGGCAATACCCATCCAGTGGGCGGTAATGGACCCCATTTCCATTCTGTCGGTGGTTGTGCACCCCATACACATCCTGTGGGCGATAGTGGAACATATACCCATCCAGTGGGCGGTAGTGGACGCCATCCCCATCCTGGGGGCGGTAGTGGACGCCATACCTATCCTGTGGGTGATAATGGTCCCAAACGCATCGTGTGGGTGGTAGTGGACCCCATACAAATCCTGTGTGGGTATGGGATCCACTAAAAAGTGGTGCTAACTGCGAATGAATCCGATTGGAAAAATGGTGTAATTAAATGGGATACCACAGGGGTCCATTTTAAGGCAGAACAATCTTACCGGATATACCCGATGGGCACGTGCCCGGGGGCCCCACAAGTATAGGAGCCCCACGAGCATGGGGCCCCATGAGCATTGGACATGCAACCACACTTATATAATAAAACCCTACATCCTTTAGTGGAACTAATTAATAAAAATTTACGATATATATTACCAGGTGAATAATCCTATCAACAGATATGAGACGTAATGTTTTGAGTGGAACTTAAATGTTTCAATATGTACCATCTAATATGTAGCTTACTGAGTATTATTGTCTTTTTCAAGCCTTGTGTATTGTTCAAATATTTATCATGTTGATTAGTTGTTGCTCCACGGCATGTTGTTAATGTTTTAGCACCAGTTTTGTTAAGTGTTAATAAAATATATAGGTTTTTAATGTTATAGACCATTTACTTTTTATTCCCGTGAGTGGTTGTCGTAGGGGCCCCAGCACACTGGTTTGCCCAAGGGCCCATAATAATGTTAAGATGGCCATATTTTGGCCCCAACTCTTTTTGCCTTATACACCATGACAGAGATGAGAATATTACAAACCACAGCATGTTAAACATGTATTAAACCTTTATTACCTGCAGCCACCTGCCATAGATATATCTCAACCTAATTCTGGCAATTACAATGTCACACTGTCTAGTGGATGTTTTATGCTGGCCGTATATATAATTCTCGATTCTTAACATGTCATAGCTCTTTACACTCGTGATTTCTGGCCTTTGAGTGTCAGTAACTGCTCTTCTGTCATCCCCAATTTCCTGAAATATTACTGCTGTTACAGCAGAGATTGGAATGCCAATATTCCACTCAAATCTCTGGATTATCACTTGCAGTTTTAGCTTCCTAGCGCACATCTGTGACAGGCTAGTACGCCTATTATGTACTCACCTAATTGTGCTTGCGAGGGTTGAGCTCTGGTTCTTTGGTCCCGCCTCTCAATCGTCAATCAACAGGTGTACAGGTTCCTGAGCCTATTGGGCTCTATCATATCTACACTTGAAACTGTGTATGGAGTCAGCCTCCAACACAACACTTCCTAATGCATTCCATTTGTCAACCACTAAAAATGTTCTTTCTAATATCTCTGTGGCTCATTTGGACACTCAGTTTCCACCTGTGTCCTCTAGTGCGTGTACCCCTTGTGTTAAATAGCCTGTCTTTATCTACCCTGTCAATTCCCTTGAGAATCTTGAAGGTGGTGATCATATTCCCCCTAACTCTTCTGTCTTCCAGCGAAGTGAGGTTTAATTCCCGTAGCCTCTCCTCGTAGCTCATACCTCTCAGTTCGGGTACTAGTCTGGTGGCAAATCTTTGAACCTTTTCCAGTTTGGTCTTATCCTTGACTAGATATGGAATCCATGCTGGGGCTGCATACTCCAGGATTGGCCTGACATATGTGGTAAACAAAGTTTGAATGATTCTTTACACAAGTTTCTGAATGCCGTTCTTATGTTGGCCAGCCTGGCATATGCCGCTGACGTTATCCTCTTCATATGGGCTGCAGGGGACAGGTCTGGCGTGATCTCAACCCCCAAGTCTTTTTCTCTCTCTGACTTTTGAAGAATTTCATCTCCCAGATGATACCTAGTATCTGGCGTACTGCTCCCAACGCCTATCTTCTTTACATTACATTTGTTTGGATTAAACTTTAACAACCATTTGTTCGACCATTCCTTCAGCTTGTCTAGATCTTCTTGAAGCCTCAAGCAGTCCTCCTCTGTCTTAATCCTTCTCATAATTTTGGCATCGTCAGCAAACATTGAGAGAAATGAATCTATACTCTCCGGGAAATCATTTACATATATCAGAAACAAGATAGGACCGAGTACAGAGCCTTGTGGGACTCCACTAGTGACTTCACGCCTATCTGAGGTCTCACCCCCTCACTGTAGCTCTGCTTCCTATTGCTTAGGTACTCCCTTATGCACTGGAGCACCTTATCAGCTACACCTGCCTGTCTCTCCAGCTTATGTACCAGCCTCTTATGCGGTACTGTGTCAAAGGCTTACCGACAATCCAAGAAAATGCAGTCCGCCAGCCTTCTCTTTCTTGCTTAATCTTTGTCACCTGGTCGTAGAATTCTATCAAGCCAGTCAGGCAAGATTTACCCTCCCTGAATCCATGTTGGCGATTTGTCACGAAGTTTCTTCTCTCCAGATGTGTTACTAGGTTTTTTCTCAGGATCTTCTCCATCACCTTGCATGGTACACATGTCAAGGACACTGGCCTGTAGTTCAGTGCCTCTTGCCTGTCGCCCTTTTTGTGTACTGGGATCACATTTGCCGTCTTCCATATTTCTGGTAGGTCTCCCGTCTCCAGTGATTTACTATACACTATGGAGAGTGGCAAGCAAAATGCCTCTGCACACTCTTTCAGTACCCATGGTGAGATTCCGTCTGGACCAGCAGCCTTTCTAACGTCCAGATCCAGCAGATGTCTCTTGACCTCCTCACTCGTAATTTCGAACCCTTCCAAGGTCGCCTGGTTTACTTCCCTTTCTCCTAGCACAGTGACCTCACCTTGTTCCATTCTGAAGACCTCCTGGGATCTCTTGTTGAGTCTTCACACACCTCTTTGTCTTTCTCTGTATACCTGTCCTCGCCTGTTCTAAGTTTCATTACCTGTTCTTTCACTGTTGTTTTCCTTCTGATGTGACTGTGGAGTAGCTTTGGTTCGGTCTTGGCTTTGTTTGCTATATCATTTTCATAATTTTTCTCTGCTTCTCTTCTCACCCTGACATACTCATTCCTGGTTCTCTGGTATCTCTCTCTGCTTTCTGGTGTTCTGTTATTCCGGAAGTTCCTCCACGCCTTTTTGTTCAGTCCCTTTGCTTCCATACATGCCTTATTATACCATGGATTCTTCTGTTGCTTCTCGGATTTTTTCCTTTGGGACGGAATGAACCTGTTTAGTGCCTCCTGACACTTTTGGGTGACACAGTCTATCATATCATGTACAGACTTATCTCTGACCACTGTGTCCCAAGGTATTTCCCTCAGGGAACGTCTCATCTCCTCATAGTTCCCCTTTCGGTATGTCAGCCTTTTGTTTCCTAGTTCTTTTTTGGGGGAGATAATTCCTAGCTCTACCAGGTACTCAAAGTTTAATGCACTGTGGTCACTCATTCCCAAGGGTGCTTCCATCTTAACTTCCCTTATATCCCACTAATTTAGGGTAAATATCAGATCGAGCATTGCTGGTTCATCTTCTCTCTTTCTTGTTGGTTCCTTGATGTGCTGGCTTAGAAAGTGTCTTGTTTCCACGTCCAGCAGCTTAGCTCTCCATGTTTCTGGGCCTCCATGCGGATCCCTGTTTTCCCAGTCTATTTTCTCATGGTTGAAGTCTCCCATGATTAGCAGTCCAGATCCATTCCTGCTGGCAACAGAAGCTGCTCTTTCTATTATGCTAATGGTGGCCATGTTGTTTCTATCATATTCCTGTCTGGGTCTTCTGTCATTCGGTGGTGGATTATATATGACTACGACTATAATTTTTTGTTCTCCAGTTGTAATGGTGCCTGCTATGTAGTCACTGAAACCCTCAAAGCCCTGAATATTCATATCCTCAAAGTCCCAGCTCTTTCTTACCAGCAGAGCTACACCACCACCACCACCTCTTCCTTCTCTCTCTTTCCTCATAACATAATATTCCTGTGGGAACACTGCATTTGTTATGGTTTTCGTTAGCTTTGTTTCTGTGAATGCTATTATGTCTGGGTTTTCCTCTAGTACCCATTCTCCAAGCTCATTTGCTTTATTTGAAATTCCATCTATATTAGTGTGCATTGCCCTGAGGCTCACTTTCTTCTGTCCTTTCTCAAATTGTCTCCTTTGTGAGTGTTCTACTGGTGGGGGAAGCTGTTCCATGGGTGTGAGGATTTGTGAGATGGATAACAGGGTCTCAGAGGATACTGGGGTGAGGGGCAGGGGGTCAAGTGAAGGGGGAGGGACAAGGAGGGTATGGGATGAAGGGGGAGGGACAGAGAGGGTATGGGATGAAGGGGGAGGGACAGGGGGTTATGGGATGAAGAGGGAGGGAAGACCGAAAGGAAAAGGGGGAAGGGGGCACATGGTGGGAGGAAGGGAGGGGTAGCAGGGTGGGAATGCAGTGTGAGGGGGAGGGAGATTTGGCTGAGCTTTTGAGTGGGGGCAGGGAGGGTTTGGGACAGGGGGGTTCTCTATGCAGAGGAGGGGTGTTTTGTTGCCCTCCCCCTCTGGTGTTACTGGGTATCTGGTTGTGGGTTACCCCCTCACCTCTGGAGATGTTGTGTTGAGAGCTGTGAGTTCCTGGTTTTCCCCTCTCGCCCTGCGCTTCTTCCTTGCTTCTGCTGCCATGGCTCTCCCCTCCCTTGTCATGTCCCTCTGGAGAAATAATTTTTTTAATTCTCCCACATTTTGCAGGTAGCTCTTCCTTATTAGAATCTTCTCCTTTGTATTCTCGTTTGCAAACACAATCTTTAACACACGGTCTCGGTCTTTGTTGTACCCGCCTAGCCTGAAAACCTTCTCAATTCTATGCTCAGCCCCTTCCATCTCTAGTGCCTTCAGTATTTCATTCACTGCTGCATAGTCCTTACCATTCCACTCTGTCCTGTTGGAGCCTTCCTGCTCTTTAATTCCCACAGCTACCACTGATTTTTTTTCTTTCCATCAGCTGGGTAGTGGAGCGTGCCACTTCCTGAGAGGTGGCTGCTTTCATGGCAACCTCCATCATTGTGGACATTTCTTCAGAGTTATTTTTTTAGCATTTCTGCAAATGTTGCTTTTATAGTGGCATTCTCTTCCAATATACCATTTCCACCTTCTACCTGGATGATTATCTGAGTCTCAGCATCAAAACTGTTCTCTATGAGGATTCTAATCTAGTCTTTCGCTGCCGTCAGCTCTCTTTTTAGGTTGCTTATTTCATTCTTCATTTCCTACATCAATTCCTACATCTCACTCTTGATGTCCTCCAAAAATTGAGTGAACATTTCCTTCATTTCATCACCTTGAATTTTCCCTGTTCCCCTGTTTCCTCTGGCCAAAATGCTTGCCTCTGTTCCTGTTATGTTGTGATAGGATTTGTCAGGAGGAGGGCAAACGGGGTGAGAGAGAGAGAGAGAGAGAAAGAGAGAGAGAGAGAGAGAGAGAGAGAGAGAGAGAGAGAGAGAGAGAGAGAGAGAGAGAGAGAGAGAGAGAGAGAGAGAGAGAGAGAGAGAGAGAGAGGGGGGAGATAGAGAGAGGGAGAGATAGAGCAAGATAAAGAGAGAGAGATAGAGAGAGTGGGTGGGAGAGGGGTGAGAGAGAGAGGTGAGAGAGAGGAGTGGGGTGAGAGAGAGAGGGGTGAGAGTGGGGTGAGAGAGAGGGGTGAGAGTGGGGTGAGAGAGGGAGTGGAAAATAGTGGAATAGTGGGGTGAATAGTGAATAACACACACTGACTTTTTGTGTTTGCGTGTGTGTGCGTGTGTGTGTGTGTGTGTGTGTGTGTGTGTGTGTGTGTGTGTGTGTGTGTGTGTGTGTGTGTGTGTGTGTGTGTGTGTGTGTGTTTGTGTTTGTAGGGGGGAAATCGTGGAAACCTGGGGGGGGTGGGGGAGGGGGCAGAGATGGTCACTTCAGGTGGTCAGGTGGTGGGAGAGGGTGAAGGAGATGGAGGGGGTCCCACTGTGTGGGAGGGTTTTGAGGGTAGGGGTGAATATGTGGTATGCTACAGAGGAAGTGAGAAAGAGGGGAGTAATGCCTTGGGGATGTGTGCGTGTGTGTGTACTTGCGTGCGTGTGGTTGCTGGCGTGTGTGTGTGTGTGTGTGTGTGTGTGTGTGTGTTTACTAGTTGTGTTTTTGCGGGGGTTGAGCTTTGCTCTTTCGGCCCGCCTCTCAACTGTCAATCAACTGTTTACTAACTACTTTATTTTATTTGTTTTTTTTTCCCACACCACACACACACACACACCCCAGGAAGCAGCCCGTGACAGCTGACTAACTCCCAGGTACCTATTTACTGCTAGGTAACATGGGCACTTAGGGTGAAAGAAACTTTGCCCATTTGTTTCTGCCTCGTGCGGGAATCGAACCCGTGCCACAGAATTACGAGTCCTGCGCGCTATCCACCAGGCAACGAGGCCCCCCCTGTGTGTGTGTGTGTGTGTGTGTGCGCGCGTGTGTGAGTGCATGTACTTATCAAGTTGCTCTTACCTAGTTGTGCTTGCGGGGGTTGAGCTCTGGCTCTTTGGTCCCGCCTCTCAATTGTCAATCAACTAATGTACAGGTTCCTGAGCCTACTGGGCTCTATCATATCTGCACTTAAAGCTGTGTATGGAGTCAGCCTCCACCAAATCACTTCCTAATGCATTCCATTTGTCTACTACTCTGACACTGAAAAAATTCTTTCTAACGTCTATATAGCTCATTTGGGTACTCAATTTCCACCTGTTATCCTCTTGATATGAGCTTCAGGGGACAGGTCTGGTGTGATATCAACCCCAAATCTTTCTCTCTGACTCCTGAAGTATTTCATCTCCCAAGTGATACCTTGTATCTGGTCTTCTGCTTCCTACACCTATCTTCATTACATTATATTTGCTTGGGTTAAACTCTAACAACCATTTGTTCGACCATTCCTGCAGCTTGTCCAGGTCTTCTTGAAGCCTGAAGCTGTCCTCCTCTGTCTTAATCCTTCTCATAATTTTGGCGTCGTCAGCAAACATTGAGAGGAATGAGTCTATACCTTCTGGGAGATCATTTACATATATCAGAAACAGGATAGGTCCGAGTACAGAGCCCCGTGGGACTCCACTGGTGACTTCCCGCCAATCTGATATCTCACTTCTCACTGTAACTCTCTGCTTCCTATTGCTTAGTGTTATGATCCCAGGTAGCCGAAAAACGAGTCTCCCGTTTGAGAATTATTCTATCTAGCCTCACCTGAGTAGGAGGTCGGAAATACAGACATGAAGATAAATATGTAAAAATAATTAGGTAAATTTTACACGGAGTTTAAGATTATGGGCAGTGAATAAGAAAACAGATAAATGACTGGTTAGGAGATTTGGATAATTTGCTGGAGGCGTGAGGCTCGCTTCTGGAGGGCTTTGACCTCACTTGAGCGCCAAACATCGCAGGGGAAAGCCACGCTCCATTTGAGCTCCCGTCAGGAAGGAACCATTAGTGATATATCTCCAAGAGAAGAGAAGTGTGCAGACGTGCCAGCTGTGGAATCGAGCTGGGAACTTTGTGGTCTCAAGTTCTGGATGGCAAGGAGAGTATTAAGCCGCCCAGAGAGATTTTCGTGGGCTGTGGAAGCGCCCTGATCAGACGCCGTCAGAGGGAGAGCGCCCTCGACTAGGCAATCTGTGGTAAGCACGATTTAAGCCAGTTCATAGTGATTGCTTGTAGTTGGTGGTGTGCCCAGCGACAGTAGCAATGTTTATTGATAAGTTAGACATGTTTTGATAAGGCAGAAGGCCTAAAATAAGAGAGTGGAGAGGGAGGAACACGGAGCGACATCCGTCTCCTCTGAGCACTGGCAGGTGACTGAGGAACAGGCGGAGGACCCTCCCAGAGTGAATGAGGCCCACCGGGCAAGGTGGAGCATGGACCAGCCCAAAACGGGGGAGTCCACTCTCACTGCATGTCGAGAGCAGATAGATGTAGAAGGCAAACATATTGTGTGGTTATTTTTTATTTATGTGTTTAAGGTGAAACATTTTTATTGACGTGTCAATGGGTTGCAGGTTTGTCTTTGGGGAAGAAGTTGCTGAGAACTTCGAAGCCAGCACAGAGGGAGTAGTTGATGAGACTCCAAGGTAGTGGAGCAGAGGACCTCGAGCTGTGAGGAGAAGCAGTGAAGAAGAATGTCACTTGCTCCTGTAGAGGTGGTGAAGCACCATAGTTGTTCGAGGAAACTTCATGGTGTAGCAGCCAGGAGAGCCGTGGACGACCCTAGCAGAAGTGGTGAAGCACCGTAGTTGCTCAAGGAAGACTTCATGGTGTAGCAGCCAAGAAGTGCTGCAGAGGATCCTGGTAGTAAACCTGGAAGAACCTGAAGAGATCAGGGTAGTGAACTTCCAGATGTGGAAGGGAAGCTCTAAATGATTACTTGTAGGGAGTTGTTAGAGTGTTTGGCTGTCATTAGCGTGCAAGACGCAATGAAAGGTGAGTGATTGTTTGCCATTCTTGTGCCGAGGAGTGTTTATACTGAAGTTTAGAGTTACAGTCGTAGGCTGGATTACCTACAGATGTATGTGTTCTAGGACTGATAGGGTGATCGATTGATCATTATCGTGTATCAAGGAACTTTTATACTGATATATGTTATTACATTCATTCGCTGATTTTCCTTGTACATGTTTACATATATATATTCTCTTGCTGATAGTGCAACATTGTATTATAAGACTTGATCTACTTGAGGAAGTTGATAGTATCAGGTGGTGAATCAGGAGATAGGATACCACTTGATAAGTTGATGATAGAGTTCTGGTGGTGTTGGAGTGCAACCTGACTGAAATAGTATAGAGTGTAGGATTCATTATTATTATATGTGTGTACGTATTGTGTATGTGCTTTGTCCAGTAAATGTATTCAAATTTGCTGGTGTTTGCCCTTGTCCTAGTGAGGCTTCCCAGGAAGTAGTAAGGAAGGGGAGAGAGAGAGAGAAAGAACCAAGAACCACTGCTGTGGACAGGGTAGAACAGAAAACTAGTAAGTCAAAGGAGATTGAGGAGATCGTATCACCTAAGGAGAGAGTGGGGAGTCACAGCGGCTTGAGTGGGTGTGTGCACGTGACAACGAGGCTAAGTATTGGAGCTGCATCCCCTAAACGTGTGACATTGAGCCCCTCTCCAAGAGCCAGAAGCGCCCAGGGTGATCTCCTAGTGAAGTATAAGCACTCCACTGAGTTGTGGGTTGGGTTGTCCGTAAAGAAGGATCAACGACACGACAACACCACCAACCCACAATCTACAATAAGTTGGGGGCCTGTCCGGGAGAGTGAGCTGACACACCCACACCCTGTCCAAGAGTGGATTTGTACACCCCTTATTGAAATAGATAAACTGTGTGACTGCAGATGTATACTCTCTCTATTGGGAAGACTCACAGGACAAGATGGATAAGGTGCAAGCATTTGTGGAGTCAGGCAAGCCAGAGGACTTGGAAGGTTGCACTAGGGATCAATTAAAGCAAATAGCAGAAAAATGTGGCATTAGGTTGAAAGCATCTAAAGTAGCTGGGATGAAGGATGAGATCCTGAGGCAGTTAAGAGCCAAAAGTGAAGCGACAGAACAACAAGCCCAGAAAGGAGCTGAAAGTGGAAAGGAGGATGAAGTGAGATCCCAGGGATCGAGTAGGAGCAGTAAGAGTAGCCGCAGTAGCAGGAATAACCAGAATAGGAGCTTGGAGAGATTCCAGTTAGAACTCCAGATGCAGTGTGAGGAGAGACAGTTCCAGCTGGAAAAGATGAAATTAGAACTCCAAATGAAAAATGAAGCCGAGAAGGAAAAAGAGAAAACCAGGCTGGAAGTAGAAAAAGAGAAAACCAGGCTGGAAGTAGAAAAAGAGAAAACCAGGTTGGAAGTAGAAAAAGAGAAAACCAAACTGGAAGTAGAAAAAGAGAAAACCAGAATAAGAGAACTGGAGTTGGGACAGGAGAAAGAAAAAGAGAAAGCAAGACTAGAGGTAGAGAAAGAAAAAGCCCAGGTCGAAAAAGAAAAAGAGAGAACAAAACAAATGCAGATAGAAGCGAATAGAACCTTGGCTGAACAAAGGATTGAACATGGGTTGCCAGAGAGCACCACCCAGGTATCACACTCACCAGATGTTAGGGTTAGGGAGAAGGACATTCCCTTGTTTGTTCCCGAAGAGGCAGAGAACTTTTTCGGTCACTTTGAAAAGGTGGCCAGCATCAAGGAGTGGCCACAGGAGGAATGGGCCCAGCTGGTCCAGTTAAGATTGACCGGTGCAGCCAGGGAGGCATACACCCAAATGTCACTGGAGGAGTGCCAGTATTATGCCACAGTAAAGAGCAGCATACTGCGCTCGTTTCAGCTAACCCCAGAAGCTTATAGGAAGCGCTTCAGAGAGATGATCAAAGTTGGGACATGTACGTTTGCTGAGACAGCAAGGGATCTGGAGAGACGATTCCAGAAGTGGATTGAGGCTGCTGGAGTTGGATCTTACGCTGACCTGAAGCAACTGATGGTCATGGAGAAATTCTTGGAGATGATGCATCCCAAAACAAAGTTCAAGATCCAAGAAGCAGGGATAAAGGAGGTGAAAGATGCCGCAGATAGGGCAGATGTGATTACTGAAGCGTACAAGAGCTTAAGGGAGAACAGAGTGAAGAATGAGGTGAGAGGCAGCAATGGCAGATCCAGTGGAATCTGGGGAGGAAGAAATTATGAAAGACCCAGAGGAGTCTGGGGTGAGAAGAATTTTGATAAATGGGCAGATAAACGCAAGTACCCTAAAACTCAGAAGAGTAGGTCGTACACTTTGTCTGAAAGTGAGGATGGAGGAGCTAAACGAGAAATTAATCGTGATCCAAGAAATCAAGAGTCCAGTAAAGCCCCACAGATTGCAGGTAGTGTACCTGGCCCGAGTAACTCTCATGCGAGTTTACAGTAAGAGCCACTCTAGTACATATAGAAGAGACTTTTCCCAGATGAGATGCTACCAATGTAACGGATTGGGTCACCTGATGCGAGACTGTCGGCAGGGCAAGAGAGTTGTGACCCTGGCCATATGTGACCCCCGAAATAAATATACTAATGTGTTCCAAGACAAACCACAGAAGATGAACTTAGTGAACGAGAGGTATAGGCCGTTCATTAGTGAAGGTTGGATCAGTATAGGAGGCCAACTTGAAGTAAAAGTTGGTATCTTTAGGGATACCGGAGCTAATCAGAGCTTGATTGCGAGAAGCCTGATTGGGAATGATCGACGGTTAGCTAGCAGGAGTAAGATGAAAGTATATGGGTTATTGTCTGAGAGTGACATGCCCGTATGTGCTGTCCAGCTAAGGACGGAATATGTGTCGGCAGAGGTGATGTTGGGAGTTGATGTTGGGAGTATGCCCCGACATACCTATTCCAGGAGTCCAAGTGATCCTGGGGAATGACTTGTGCGGGACAAAGGTGTTGCCAAGAGTCATAGCGAAGACTGTGCCAGAGGAGTGCCCAGAAGGCCACGGCATGGGTGGGACACCTGAGAGTGTGAACCTGACTGGCATCCGAGGAGATGAGTCAGGAGACCGCCAAGCCATTGAGTACCCTGTCTCGGTAGTGATGAAGGCAGAGGTGGCCAGCGAGGAAGACGCTGGAGAAGATGAGACAGTGTCGATTCAACCGGTAGAAGATATCGACGTAGATATAGCATGGTTATTTGAGGAAGGTCCGACTCAGAAAGATGAAGTCTCGGTGAGGTCAAAAGTGAAGATGGCCCAGCCGAAGAAGAATCATGTGTAGAGAGCGGACCTGAGGGGAGCCCAGCCTGCTGAAATTAAGAGTTGGAAGGTGAATGCAACTGTGCTGAGTAGGAATGAGGAAGGATGTGGACATACTGAGGACGGAAGTAGAGCGTCAAGTTGTCCACGAGCACAGAGGCATTTGGAAAGTGGAGTTAAGTAGTTTGAGGTGTCAGGAGTTGACATGTTTCACAGAAAGCGTGGAGGAGAGATAGTGAAGAAGAGTAATAGCCGAGAAAATGAAAGGGGAAGAGACAGTATGTGTGGAGAGATGCTTATGAGCCCTCTAGGAGAGGTAAAGCGACATGTACGGTCGAGTGCTGTTGAGTGTAGTACAGTGCTCGAAGGAACTTTTAGGGAACGAAGCAGAGTTGAAGGAGAAGAAATGGAGTTGTATAGAGGTGAGAAGTATGGGAAGAGGATGATGATACAAGCATGGAGGAATAGAAGAAAGCCGAGGACTTGATGGAAGTCAAACAGGATGAGGTCTCGGATAAATGAGGAGACGAAGGGGAAGATCGTAGGTGAAGACGAGGGAGTGAAGTATGATGACAGGAGAAGGAAGTATAATGGCAGTAGATGGAAGTGTGAAGACGACAGAGGAGGTACAGACATTAGATGTATGACTCTGGACGTGGAGAGAAGAAGACGAGGAAACGGAGGGTGGAAACAACAAGTAGAGAGGTCCAATGGAGTGCAGGCGTCCAAGGAGGACAGCCTAGCTAAGAGGTGCCAGAGAAGTCAGGTCGTTTGTGCCCAGGAGTAAGAAAGAATTGTTGAGATACCTCGGTATGATTGGATATTACCGGATGTTCTGTGAAAATTTCTCCACCATAGCCGCTCCTATGACGAGTTTGCTATCAAAGACCAAGAAGTGGGAGTAGAATGGAACAGCACAAGAAGCGTTTGAAAAGACCAAAAGACTGTTGACCGAGGCACCTGTACTAGTGTCGCCAGATTTTGGAGCGCCGTTTACGTTATTTGTAGATGCCAGTGATATAGGGGCTGGAGCTGTACTGACGCAGCAGAATAATGGAATTTACCGCCCCGTGTCCTTCTCGAAGAAGTTCGTTAAGCACCAGAGGTCGTACAGTATGGTCGAGAAAGAGACTTTGGTCCTGGTGATGGCATTGGAACATTCTGAAGTGTATGTGAGTGGGGGAGGACAGCCAGTAACGGTGTTTACAGACCATAATCCCCTAGTTTTCCTGAGGAAAATGAAGCATGCAAACCAGAGGTTAACCAGATGGTTTTTATCGCTCCAAGAGAATGACCTGGTGATAACACACATAAGAGGGCGAGACAATGTAGTAGCTGATGCGTTATCTAGAGCCTAGCCACTAGAATAATTCTCAAAATAAGGGGGAGGGAGTGTTATGATCCCAGGTAGCCGAAAAACGAGTCTCCCCTTTGAGAATTATTCTATCAAGCCTGACCTGGCTAGGAGGTCGGAAATACAGACATGAAGATTCATATGTAAAAAATAATTTGGTAAATTTTACACGGAGTTTAAGATTATGGGCAGTGAATAAGAAAACAGATAAATGACTGGTTAGGAGATTTGGATAATTTGCTGGAGGCGTGAGGCTCGCTTCTGGAGGGCTTTGACCTCACTTGAGCGCCAAACATCGCAGGGGAAAGCCGCGCTCCATTTGAGCTCCCGTCAGGAAGGAACCATTAGTGATATATCTCCAAGAGAAGAGAAGTGTGCAGACGTGCCAGCTGTGGAATCGAGCTGGGAACTTTGTGGTCTCAAGTCCTGGATGGCAAGGAGAGTATTAAGCCGCCCAGAGAGATTTTCGTGGGCTGTGGAAGCGCCCTGATCAGACCCCGTCAGAGGGAGAGCGCCCTCGACTAGGCAATCTGTGGTAAGCACGATTTAAGCCAGTTCATAGTGATTGCTTGTAGTTGGTGGTGTGCCCAGCGACAGTAGCAATGTTTATTGACAAGTTAGACATGTTTTGATAAGGCAGAAGGCCTAAAATAAGAGAGTGGAGAGGGAGGAACACGGAGCGACATCCGTCTCCACTGAGCGCTTGCAGGTGACTGAGGAGCAGGCGGAGGACCCTCCCTAGAGTGAGTGAGGCCCTCCGGGCGAGGTGGACCATGGACCGGCCCAAAACGGGGGAGTCCACTCTCACTGCATGTTGAGAGCAGATAGATGTAGAAGGCAAACATATTGTGTGGTTATTTTTTGTTTATGTGTTTAAGGGGAAACATTTGTATTTGAGTGTCAATGGGTTGCAGGTTTGTCTTTGGGGAAGAAGTTGCTGAGAACTTCGAAGCCAGCACAGAGGAAGTAGTTGATGAGACTCCAAGGTAGTGGAGCAGAGGACCTCGAGCTGTGAGGAGAAGCAGTGAAGAGGAGTGTCACGTGCTTCTGTAGAGGTGGTGAAGCACCATAGTTGTTCGAGGAAACTTCATGGTGTAGTTGCCAGGAGAGCGTTGGAGGACCCTAGTAGTGAAGCACCATAGTTGTTCATGGACACTTCATGGTGTAGCAGCCTAGAGGAGCTGCAGAGGATCCTGGTAGTTAAACCCGGAAGAACCTGAAGAGATCAGGGTAGTGAACTTCCAGATGTGGAAGGGATGTTCTAAATGATTACTTGTAGGGAGTTGTTAGAGTGTTTGGTTGTCATTAGCGTGCAAGATGCAGTGAAAGGTGAGTGATTATTTGTCATTCTTGTGCCGAGGAGTGTTTATATTGAAGTTTAGAGTTACAGTCGTAGGCTGGATTACCTACAGATGTATGTGTTCTAGGACTGATAGGGTGATCGATTGATCATTGTCGTGTATCAAGGAACATTTATACTGATATATGTTATTGCATTCATACACTGATTTTCCTTGTACATGTTTGCATATATATATTCTCTTGCTGATAGTGCAACATTGTATTATAAGACTTGATCTACTTGAGGAGGTTGATAGTATCAGGTTGTGAATCAGGAGATAGGATACCACTTGATAAGTTGATGATAGAGTTCTGATGGTGTTGGAGTGCAACCTGACTGAAATAGTATCAGGAGATAGGATACCACTTGATAAGTTGATGATAGAGTTCTGATGGTGTTGGAGTGCAACCTGACTGAAAAAGTATAGAGTGTAGGATTCATTATTATTATATGTGTGTACGTATTGTGTTTGTGCTTTGTCCAGTAAATGTATTCAAATTACCCACACAGTAATGACACACAGTTTGGCAACAACAAAAGTATAAAGGCTGGCCTGACCGCCAGGGGGGTCTAGACGTGGTCGCCAAGCCCTCCCTAGTTGTTGCTAGGCGTTCCGTGTGGGTGGGTGTTGTTGTTGCATTGGTGCCATGGACACCCCCCCCCCTTCCTCCTATTCGCCGTTCTGAGACCGTGGGTCTGGAATTTTCTGGACGTGCGTCTTACCTAGCCCTTGAGATTATCCTGTTGGATATGCTGCGTGTGCGAGTTGCCGATGTGTACGGGCTCCAACTGCTGTCCACCCATCAGGCACTTGTTAAGTTTAACTCTGCTGCTGTTTATAGAGACCTCGTGGCCCGTTACGATGGGCGCTCTCTTCCTCTCCCTGGGGACGGTGGTACCGTCAGTATCTCTGTTCGGTGCTGCTCGGTAACGTATGTGGCCCTGCATGGCGTGCCGATTGAATTCTCAGAGGCTTTGCTTCGACGGTATTTTGGCCAGTTTGGGACAGTCGTTTCCATACGGATGAACTCTGTCTCTGCCGGCAGGTGGCGTGGAGTGTCGTGTGGGACCTGGACTCTCGGCCTGCGGCTCAAGTTTCCTGTTCCCTCCGCGGTGACCTTGATGGGCTACACCATGCGGGCGTTCTACGCAGGACAGCCTCGACAATGTTTTCGTTGTGGCATTGAGGGGCATCTGGCAGCTGATTGCACTGGGGTCGCGGCTGCACCTGTTAATTTGTTCCGGGACGAGGATTTTCCCCTGTTGGTGGTGCAGGACCTGTCGCCTCGTAATGGAGTGGGTGGGAAGGTTCCCCTGCCGCCTGCTGACCCGGTGATGGCTGTTGGCCCAGCATGTGTGGACGGTGGTGTACATGACGAGGTAGTGGTGTGTGCGGCTCCGCCCCCAGCGGTCGGTCTCGTCGCTTCCACCGGCTTCTGCACCTGTTTCCGACTCTGCGCTTCCGACGTCTCTGCAGGCTCCCTCACTTGTGTTGGACCCTTCCCCTCCTGCGGCTTGCCTGTTCCTTCTCCTGTCTTCTCTGTGGGTGGCGGTCTCGTCCCCCGTGTTGCTGAGGCTGACGTTCTGCGGGGGCGTGCTCCCCCGGTTGTGGGGCGGCCTCCCGCCGGCTCCTCTCGGGTGCCTCCTGCTGGGGGTGACAGCTCTGATGATCAACGGCCTGTCCACAAGCGTTCGCGTACGGATACGAGTGCTTCGCCTCCTCGTTCGTGGGCAGAGGAATGTGAGGATGCGGCGAGTGTTGATGTTTCTTCTAAGAGCTGTTCTGTTATTTTTTTTTTCACTTTTGTGCTATGTTGACCTGTGTTACTTGTTATCTGTGTTATTGTTATTCTGTGTTCTTTGTTATTATGTGCTTTCCTGTTTTAAATGGTTACTGTACGCTGTATTTAATTTGTTTTAAAAATAAAACGAAAAAAAAGTATACCTACATTACTGCCCCCTCTAATCTTGCAACAGTTGCACGGGACTACTGTGCACAATCACTACTACTTCCGCCAAACAATTTACGTTAATATAAAACACCGTCGCTATGCGGACAGCTGGCACTAATTCTCATAATTAGGCAAATAAGTAATCAATTGCTTGCTCTCATTAATTACTGTGAATTCCCCTTAATAATCAAAGGGACCTCCTTACATCAACAACACAGCTCCTAGGGCAGTAATATAACGCATACCTGAAACAACACTGCCCAAACCTACAACATAATGATGCCGTCAGTATACCCCACATGCTAATGACATCATTAAGCAATCAGTCAGCAATCACATCTGCTGACTCACCACACAACACCGTACATATACATGCAAATGAAAACACATGGCAATAGCATTCACTTAATCAATGAAAATTATATCACTAGATAAATTATACAGACCTCAGGGTATCCACTGACAACCCTTCAACACTGGCCTGCCTACCTCTACAATGATATAATTAACATGCGGCAACATGGCATTAATCTAGACTCTGAACGATTATATAGAATTGACAGACTTGAATCACTTACATGGTAAATCTCTACACAGACCGGTTACATACTCGGGTCAGTCTATACACAACATATCTCTATATACATCTACATGTGGTAATGTGTAATACATCCATCTCAAGGTACATCACAAACAGTCACCTGGACATCAGTACAGACAGCTGTCTCTCAGTTGCTTCCCTCGCCTGGCAGGCGGTATGGGACAACACAGCTGTTACCGGAATTAACAACAGTCCTGAGACACCGTAACAATTATCATTATGTACTCACGATTTCCACTCTCATTCATTCACTCCCCCGGTCACAACCTCCTTGCTGAAGAACACCTAGCTCGCTCCACGTGCGTCGACTAGGTGTGGTCCTAGGGTGACCAGGGCATGTGGTCAAGCGTGGCCCAAGGGCGTGGCCAAGACATGTGGCCACCGCGTGGCCCTAAGGGGTGCCCACGGAGTAGTGCGAAGCGTCACAGCGCCCCACCCAGGATGAGCTGGCGTACAGGGTGGCCCACAGGCGGGTAACCAGGATGTGGCCATCACATGGCCCCACGGAGTCTGGCCACAGAGTGGTGCGGCGCGCACGTGGGGCTGCCATTGGCTGGCTGGCTGGCGGCCACAGGCACACACAATGTGGATGAGAGAGCACCAACACCCACATCATACCAGAGCATGCCTTGCTCGTACACCGGGTGTGATAATGGCCGGCGTCACCACATGACGAACACAACAAAGTGGAATTCAAAGTCCAACAGGGGCCTGTAATCTCACCACAATTAAACTGGTAGGCCCTGCCCTATTCCACCGATTGTCTGATAACATAGACAGGATAACTGATGGCAGATGTGAGCCAACATCTCATACACCATGAGGCCTGTCGGCTGCCTCATGGGTGAACACTGTCTCTTAGATTTTCACTGTTCCTTCCGTACTCCTTGGCCGCAATTCATACAAATTGGATCCCGACATGATCAACTATGGCAGGAATACCGTGAGTGATGAGTAATAAGGATGAAACAGTGATAATGGTGGTGGAGATGGCTGTCGGAAAATCCGACACCATTTAATATATCATACAGACAGATAAAAGCTGTGTTGTATAAACAAGTTACCCATAGAAAACGTAATTTGTAGTGGAATCACCGTCTCTAGAAAACGGGATATCATTACCACATACTATTATAAATTCACCACCTATTATGGTGGGAAGTATTCTTAAATACATTAGTCTTTGGACTTTACCATCATAAAAAACATCTCATATAAATTAACTTAATTATCAATATTAAAGTAGAGTAAATGTGACCCTTCTATCACTTTCTGTCATCTGGACAATGTAAGCCAGGCGTCAGAGTGAGGAAGGAGGGGCAGCCATTGTTTATACTAGACCAGAGGCTCACGGGAGCAATTCGGCTCCTGTTAATTTTACTTGGACGAAGTGTTATGGAAACCAAAGGTGTACCATTATCAGCACGCTGTCAACAAATCAAGTTAAGTGTTCTTCCGAAACCCATTTATCTTTCATTTGTGGCCATTAATGTCAGTGTATACCCTGGAAACACAAACCGAAACTGTCTCTATTTTCCGCTTGTTACAACTTGTAATAAAGTTGTTACATCTTGGCTTAACGTGTTTATGACGTATTAGAACGTTGTTACAACTTGCTATATTGGTTGTTATAACTGGTTAGGAGGTGTTAAAACTTGCTCGAACGTTGTACCAACGTCGTAGTTTCGGTGTGTGTTTGGCGGGTATAGGGTTAGCCGGTTAGAGCACGAGATAGCCTCAAACTAAAGGTAATTAAGCCAGGTCTTCATTGTTCCATGTACAGTGTTCTCTGATATACTTGTCATATACTAGGATTCTGGCTTCACAGCTAGCGCCCTTTTGACAGGTCAAGACGAGGAAGCATGCTTTGTGCATCAGTTACCAGGGTGATGGAAGCTACCTCAAAGAGAGAAAATGTGGTGTCTACATCCTGGTTATACCTGGTGGACAAAGGCCTGCTGTACAAATAAGATAAGGAACCTCTTCAATGTATGTAGTCTAATACTGTAGTTTGATTGGCTGCATATATATAAATAATATAAACCCCCCTAATGTGTAGAGGATCGATTTGTGAGATTATGAGATTATTGCAGAAATACAGTCCACTTAACATTATACAAATTTCTATCGAAGTATATAAATTAACGTAAATATATTCATATAAATTAAATAAATATAAATCTCACAGGTCGGTTCCCACATTATTTGGTCCTTCGAACCGGATGAACCAGTTAACCAGTGGATTCATTAAATAACTAGTGCAGTGTGGTTTATACAAAGCCAGCAGTCAAGACAGCGGCGTTGACTCGTGCGAGTTCACGAGCCCCGCTCAGTTCAGATCAGCCTTAGTCAGCGGTTTCATGCACACCCACAGATATTTGGTGGCATGTTATTTCGAGAGATGACAGCGCTAATATTGAAGCCAGCCAAATTAGTGGCTGTGTCGCAAGATTGTTCACGGATTTCGTGGTGTTAAATTTCGCGAGAGAATATCCACGAATTTTGTGGAGTTTATTTTGCGAGGTCACTAATAATATACTTCTTGATAATATTAGAAGTTTCATAGAGGCTAATTAAGAGGCTATTATCAATAATTGTGTATATTATTTCTCCAAAATAGAGAATTATTTAATATAAATTGCACTAGTGTTCACAGTATAATATTTACTAATTGCCAACCCACAACAGGTTAGGATATTACCATTGACTAGTTGAACTATTATTATTCATCCTAGTCCCATTATTACCATAGTTGTACTATATTCAACAACCTAACACCATTAATGAATGGTCCAGACCCTATTTTGGGTGTAATTTTTATCAACTCGAGTTGAGTTGTGTATATAATAATTTACTTATGATCATTACACCTTTGAGTGATTAATTAGTGTCTATTCCATCCTAGGGTGATATAGAAGAGCTAACCTAAAGGTACTTCCAGTGACACTGGTTTATCACTCAAATCATTAGTGTGTATGATTGTATATATATAATGTGTATTAATTTTAAGTGCTAACCTCTAGTAGAGGTAGGATTATTGCATAGTGAGTGCAGAATTTTACCCTAGGCTACCATTAGAGCTTGTTCAGTATTATGAGCAGCCCAAGTACAAGCCCCACAAGGCTTCACCAACTAGCCAGTATGGATAATGCAGGGAGAATGAAAAGAACCCTTGCAAGTCTTAAAGGCCACTTAACAAGACAGATCAAGAAATGTGAAGATTTGTCACAACAATCTCAAGTTGATTATGCTGACCTGGAAAGCTATTATCAAGCAGCTGCAGGTAAATTTGAGCAAATCAAATGTCAAATAGCAACATATGTGGCTGAACTTGCCAACACCAATTTATCAGAAACAGAAATAGACGACATTATGGGTGATCTTGCGAATTATGAAGATCAGACTCAGTTGACCAGACCACACACTAGAAATTGAAGGGACGACGACGTTTCGGTCCGTCCTGGACCATTCTCAAGTCGATTGTGATGAGGACAGGTAGGGACAGGCATTAAATAGGCAAGAGAGAGCTGAGGAGGAAAGTCAGGTGTAGGGGAAAGTAGTAATGAGAACTGCAGCAGGCCTATTGGCCCATACGAGGCAGCTCCTATTATAACCACCGAAGGAGAAAGTAATAGGAATAAGAAGAGGATAGCAAGGGAGCGTAGAAGACAATGAACAGAAAAAGGGAGAAGAGAAAGAAAGGGAAAGAGAAAGAAAGAAATGGAAGGGGGAAAGCTTATGTTAAGTCACGTTTGTTTAGAAAGATTAGAACATTTGAGTATATACTGTGAAAGGGAAGAGTCCACAGCAACAAAGCCACGACTCAAGTTCATGTTGGGTACATTGTTAATAAGAGCCGATTCTACAAGACGGCGTCTGTGTAGAGTAGAGGCAGGAAAGATTATTTTGGAGGAAGACAAATCAATGGGATGATTAGAATCCCTCACATGGCAGAAGAGAGCATTGTTAGTGTCTGCAGACATAACACTTCTTTTGTGTTCTTTAAGTCTGTCATTCAGTGTACGGCCAGTTTCGCCAAAGTATTGGAGAGGACAAGATGAACAGGAAATAGAGTAGACACCAGCAGCATTAGAAGCAGGAGGAGCAGTGTGAACTAGATTGCTACGAAGTGTGTTAGTTTGTCGAAAGGCGAGTTTAATGTCAAGAGGACGAAAGGTATTGGTAAAAGTTTTGAGTTCAGATATGAAGGGAAGGCATAGTACAGTGCTACTAGTGTTGGAAGCAGGTTTAGGATGAAAGAAATTTCGTTTATCTTGAGAGTGGGCACAGTTGATGAAATGCAAAGGATAACCAAGGCGAGAGAATGATTTGTAGATAAAGGCAATTTCAGAATCAAGAAACTGAGGGTCGCTGATGCGTAGAGCGCGGAGGAAGAGAGAGACGAGGACACTTTTCTTAACAGAAAGAGGATGGTAGGAAAAGAAGTGAATGTACATGCCACTGTGCATGGGTTTACGGTAGACAGAGAAAGAGAACCCAGACACAGAGCTGTGAACATGAACATCAAGAAAAGGAAGGAGGGAATTAGATTCCCACTCCACTTTGAAATGGATAGAAAGAGCCAGATTGTTAAGAGAGGCGAGGAAAGGCTGGAAAAGATTAAGGTCATGAGGCCATAAAGCAAAAATGTCATCAACATAGCGAAGCCAGAGAGAGGGACGAGTATCAATAGAAGGAAGAAGAACAGTTTCGAAGTATTCCATGTAGAAATTAGCAAGAACAGGGGAGAGAGGGGAACCCATAGCGACACCGAAAGTTTGAGTGTAATATTTACCGTTGAAAGAGAAAGAGTTAGATTCAACACAGAGTCTAATGAGATCGAGGTGTCTATGTGTCTATGAACTTAAGGCACAACTCTCCTCACTTGCTCTAGTGCTCTTGGGAGGTGGTGATCTTTGGAGTATATAAATACTCCGAAATTACCATCTCTTTAAGGGTCTGAGCAGGTGGTGGAGTGGGTTAAGGCGTACCTGTTATGCCAGTTGCTGGAAGGCTTCTGTGCTGGCTAGGGTTCGAGTCTCCTGGTGGGAAAGTGTTCTAAAGTTGTATACTTCACTCTCGTGTTTAGGAGAGTTGTGCCTTAAGTTCATAGACACAGTGTTCTCCCATATTAATAGGGACTTGATGAAATAAACGTATAAATGACCCCTCACTTGCTCTAGTGCTCTTGGGAGGTGGTGATCTTTGGAGTATATAAATACTCCGAAATTACCATCTCTTTAAGGGTCTGAGCAGGTGGTGGAGCGGGTTAAGGCGTACCTGTTATGCCAGTTGCTGGAAGGCTTCTGTGCTGGCTAGGGTTCGAGTCTCCTGGTGGGAAAGTGTTCTAAAGTTGTATACTTCACTCTCGTGTTTAGGAGAGTTGTGCCTTAAGTTCATAGACACAGTGTTCTCCCATATTAACAGGGACTTGATGAAATAAACGTATAAATGACCCCTCACTTGCTCTAGTGCTCTTGGGAGGTGGTGATCTTTGGAGTATATAAATACTCCGAAATTACCATCTCTTTAAGGGTCTGAGCAGGTGGTGGAGCGGGTTAAGGCGTACCTGTTATGCCAGTTGCTGGAAGGCTTCTGTGCTGGCTAGGGTTCGAGTCTCCTGGTGGGAAAGTGTTCTAAAGTTGTATACTTCACTCTCGTGTTTAGGAGAGTTGTGCCTTATATATATATATATATATATATATATATATATATATATATATATATATATATATATATATATATATATATATATATATATATATATATATATACATATATATATATATTAGTATATTTTGGTAGCAGTCTTTCCTGTAGACATATATTATTAAATATGACCGAAAAAGTAAGATTAATAATTCTAACACGAATTTTCTCAATCTTTCGTACATTACGCTTCACTGTTGGAGGTAAATCAAAAATCACTTCTCCAAAATTCATTTTTATTTCTAGTCTGACGCGACACGGGCGCGTTTCGTAAAACTTATTACATTTTCAAAGACTTCACAAATACACAACTGATTAGAACTTGCGTTTCCCTGATTTTATATCTACATTTGAGTGAGGTGGGAAGGGTGATGTGGCATTACATTTGAGTGAGGTGGGAAGGGTGATGTGGCATTAACACAAGACAGAACACTAGGGGATATTAATAGGGTATTAAAAGTATCAACACAAGACAGAACAGAAACAATGGGTATTGAATAGAAGTGTTTGTAGAAAGCCTATTGGTCCATATTTCTTGATGCTTCTATATTGGAGCGGAGTCTTGAGGTGGGTAGAATATAGTTGTGCAATAATTGGCTGTTGATTGCTGGTGTTGACTTCTTAACAACAGCTTCTCCAATGGTTTCGTTGAAGATATCATAAGAAGGAAAGTGAAATGCCATGCAACCTCTGAAGAGACAACTAACACAACACCTGTACCCCCTATTAGACTATTATAGAGGAACTTCTTTTCCACAGGTCATAAAACGGAGGAAAGGGTCCTGAAAGATATTGTTAATAGAAACGTTATCCCTACAGACAAAAATCAGAAGATACAACTGACGATTTACTATAAAACCAAGAAAACGGCCAGCCTACTCATGAGAAACTCTCCAGACACAAAGCAGAACGCTTTAAAAGAGACCAACGTCGTCTATGCCTTCAAATGCCCTCTTGGGGACTGTAAGCCTCAAAAAACTCAGTATATAGGCAAGACAACAACATCTCTTTCCTGGCGTTTAACGATGCATAAGCGACAGGGCTCCATTAAGGAACATATAATCTCTTCCCACAACCAAACCATCACCAGAGAAATCTTAGCAAACAACACAGAAATCATCGATAGATACAGCGATAGCAGGCGGCTTGACATCTGCGAGGCACAACACATCAAGAAGTCAACACCAGCAATCAACAGCCAATTAATGCACATCTATATTCTACCCACTTCAAGACTCCGCTCCAATATAGAAGCATCAAGAAATATAGGCCAATAGGCCTGTGAGATTTTCTTCCTAGAGACTAGAAATAAAAATGAATTTTGGAGAAGTGATTTTTGATTTACCTCCAACAGTGAAGCGTAATGTACGAAAGATTGAGAAAATTCGTGTTAGAATTATTAATCTTACTTTTTCGGTCATATTTAATAATATATATATATATATATATATATATGTCGTACCTAGTAGCCAGAACGCACTTCTCAGCCTGAAGGAGGCATTTGAGCAGAATTCTGTGTTGCGTTTCACTTACGAGATGGAGAAGGATGGGAAGCTGCCCTCTCTAGATATAACAGTCATGGAAAGGAGCGGAGGTTTCCACACTGCAGTCTACACTAAGGAAACAAACATAGGAATGTGCCTAAATGCCAACAGTGACTGCCCAGACAAGTACAAGAGGAGTGTTGTTAATGCTTATGTCGACCGTGCTCTCAGCCACAGCTCAGGATGGAAGCAAGTTGACGAAGAACTCTGTAGGGTAAGGCAGGTCCTAGTAAACAACAGCTTCTCCAATGGTTTCGTTGAAGATATCATAAGAAGGAAAGTGAAATGCCATGCAACCTCTGAAGAGACAACTAACACAACACCTGTACCCCCTATTAGACTATTATAGAGGAACTTCTTTTCCACAGGTCATAAAACGGAGGAAAGGGTCCTGAAAGATATTGTTAATAGAAACGTTATCCCTACAGACAAAAATCAGAAGATACAACTGACGATTTACTATAAAACCAAGAAAACGGCCAGCCTACTCATGAGAAACTCTCCAGACACAAAGCAGAACGCTTTAAAAGAGACCAACGTCGTCTATGCCTTCAAATGCCCTCTTGGGGACTGTAAGCCTCAAAAAACTCAGTATATAGGCAAGACAACAACATCTCTTTCCTGGCGTTTAACGATGCATAAGCGACAGGGCTCCATTAAGGAACATATAATCTCTTCCCACAACCAAACCATCACCAGAGAAATCTTAGCAAACAACACAGAAATCATCGATAGATACAGCGATAGCAGGCGGCTTGACATCTGCGAGGCACAACACATCAAGAAGTCAACACCAGCAATCAACAGCCAATTAATGCACATCTATATTCTACCCACTTCAAGACTCCGCTCCAATATAGAAGCATCAAGAAATATAGGCCAATAGGCCTGTGAGATTTTCTTCCTTGACAGGTTATCAAAAGAATTAAGTCCTATGGATGTTACGTTAATCGCAACTACCTCGCAAGAGAGGCAGACCTTAAACAGCAAGAGCTGCCAGTGGCAGATATTTAATCTTAAAGCCTAAGATCATAGGACCGCGGGAGCAAACCGCCAGGCGAAACCACACGGGTAACACCTGTCACTTAGGTCGCTGGCTCCTCCTAGTTGACAACTAATAAAGGGTAGCCAACGGATTCTCATCTCTTATTTATAGAAGTGTGATGCTGTGCAATGGACTCGAGCTTTAGATACAGACTTAATATGAACATAAGCAGGCAAAGCGTTGCAGAACATGAAATGTGGGGCAGTAATATTGAAAGGTTTGACGTAAACGACCGTTTCTATAACACAACAATTTATTCACAAAACAAGACTAAAACTACTACACATTGAATTTACGTTACTTTACTGTCACTCCAGTGGCACATTAAAGGACAGCTAATCAACAGCCTGATGGACCCACGGTATCCTTATCCCGTCGTCGCTGACTGAACAATGACACTAACTGAACACAGTGGCGCCCACTGGTGACGCAAGCTTGCAATCAATATTGTCACGGCTTCACGGTGACCAATATTATAATCACAAAAACTTGACTGGCGCTCGCTGCCCACAACGAGGTACCAAGTAACAAGGCGGTTAATCCAAGAATGATAACCCCTTATAAAAAAAATCTTACATTAACACTTGTCTCTCAGGACAATCAAAACAAAAGTTACTCTAATTGAATTTAAACAATTACGCTAACACACACGTGTCTCAACGACACTTAAATGGCAGCAATAACTCGTAAATCAATTAATTACATCAACTTGAAAGTCAAGCATTCGGTGAGTAATTCCCAATTAATTACTGAATACAACAGCCTATTAATTCAGACGAGTATTGATAAAGCCTACTGTCTCTCAACTGACAGTTCACTTCCGGTCTTACGACAAGATTACCTTAACGAGGGTAGACTACTGTACCACACACAATGTTCCAATACTCCGTGTAAACAACAACAATAACACCTGGTGAATTCACTAAGTGGCGATTACTAATTATCTTTAATTAGCTACGAGTGCTTAATCACTGTCCGCAGACAGAGCTGATCAGTCCAACGAATTACGGAAGCTTAACTACAGCGCAATTGACTCCGATCATAGCAGACCGTCAACCCCTTACGCTAATTACTCAATTAACGACAGCTCGTTAAATCGTTAACACTACGTTAGTCTTCACTTGACAATTCCTCCACTGCGTGAACTTCACTGTGACTGTTGCCTTTACTCGTCTCTACGTTAATCACAACAATGTTCAACGAACAAGTGACCTCGTTAGGTAAATCGTGACCCCCGGTGACGTTAACTGACTTTAATTCTCACGGAATCCTTCACAGTACACAACGCCTTCCACCAAGGTCAAACTTGTCTACGGTTTACACACGGTACAACACAGTACATCACAGTTCAACACAGTACATCCTTGCCACTCACGGCAAAACTTGTAAATGACTTCCCCCAGTAAATTATCCACCAATAATTCACACTTTACCACAACACAACAGTAAAATATATAACCAAGGGAAATCTCCCTGTTACCACTTTTCACTGCTGAAAAAAAAGGAATCAAATTACAGCGAATACATACACGACACATAGCAAAATTATAGAAGTAAATAACTCACTTTACCCTACCTCTGAATGTGTCACTAGGTGTCTTCACACACGTCAAAAATCACAGTTGGGCCCAACCTCAACTTGATGACGGCAACAGGGTAGACTCACACGTCTCCAATTCCCATTCACCTCACCAGGTGGTCACAGGGACAGAGGACAGACGGAACACTGGGGGCGAACCCAGCTTCAGAGTTTTATTACCCAAACAGAAACAGTGTACTTACATCAATGATGTGGGGCCCCTCTTTCACTCACACATACACGTCAATCACACTCCCACTGCTGCTGCTGGATGATGACGTAGGCGTCCTCACTTCCTACACGTGGTCAGGTGGAGCACAGGGTCCTAGACCACAGGGTTAGTTCCACACACACAAATAGAGACCAGGATGGCGCAGACACACCGGCACAGGCAGCCAAGGTTGCGCACAACAGCAGGGATGCGGTACCACGCCTCTTCCACTTGACACGGTACCCCAGGATACGACGGTACACGGTGTTACGACGGCACACGAGATGGAGTCCTTCACTGTTCCTCAGAATTATAACATTTAAGGCTTCTCTCATAACACTGAAACCTTTTCTGGCACGTCTCACAGCAGTATCTTCAAGCACAGATACGATGGACAGCGGATGTCGTTTTTGTAGCCCGATAATTTAATGCCTCACACTCAGTCCAGTTCCTCTAAGATGGCGTCCCACAATTACGCGGCAAGATGACAAGTTCACACGGCTCGATACAAGCCCCTTTCCGATTACCGGATTCTTACGCACGGCACACGGAAAGATAGCAAGATGTTGGCGTGACTTTAGTAACGATGCAGGCAGGATTTCCCGATGCTTGGCCTAGCACGGGAAATGTCCTGTCCTCAGGCAGCAACGTCTTAGGTAAGAATGTCCTTCTCGCGAATATCATGCCTGGGGTACCCATGCTGTACCCCTCAGCGTCTTGGCCAATCACGGTTCAGCATTTCTGAGGCCCCAGACCCTCAGCCACTCCCGCACCTGCCCCATGATGCTACCCCCACTCACACGAGGTGGACACGTGATAGGGGGGGTGGTCTACGGCCGTTAACCCCCCATACCTCCCTCTCTACACTTGACTTGTGTGAGAGTTTTGTAGTTTTTAACTTGTGAGAAGTTTTGGAATAAATTAAAATTGGTATAAGGAATTTTAGCTCGGAAAATTTCTAAGAACTTTCTTTATTCTTTAACCTTTATTCCCGTCGTGATATTCAACTAGGTCGCCTGAGGAAGGACTTGCTTAGCTAACACACCAGTGTAGTAAACAGCTCATTCCTCACTTTGGGACCATGTATGAACAATTGACTAGGCGCGAGCAAACGCCGAGACCCCAATGAAAATTGAAATCCCCCCCACTTAGGCCGCCGACCTTCGCCAATCGCCGAAGCGAATCTAACGAGTAGGTCACGGGCTCTCACAACAATAATTTATTGTTGTGTGGTGCCGTATATTTGATCCAAAGCTCAGAAAATTAGTCTCAATTTTAGTCGAGTGTGAAGAACACTTGCATAACAATAATAATGTGTGGGGGTGTAACGAAAAGACAGTGTTAACCATAACAACTTAGTTTATTCAATAAAGTACTAACTACTACAACAAAACAAAAGAAATGTCAATGACGTTACTCGAAATCCTTCCTGTGACACTATCAATGACAGCTAGACACCAGCCCCTCGGACTGCATAATGAACTAACTCGAACATAAGCGTGACCACAGAGGAATCAACAAGAAACAAGAACTAACAGATCTATAATCACAATTACAACAAATGACACAGTAGGGTCTGAAATACGTCTCCAGTAACCTCCTAACTGTTCTACGCCTCAGTGCAGTTTACACCTGCAACAGCGGTTGCAATGCAATCAAATCAGTAGTCTTTCAATGACAACAATTACTAATGGGTTCACTGGCAACTCCAGCACCCTTCCTCAAATTACTCCTTACGTTAACACTCCGTCCCACGGACGATCAACAATCAATAACAATTGATTTACGTTAATAACACAATAACATTTACGTTAATAACAAGGTAACATTTACGTTAAATTAACAACTCTTACAACTGTCACTAGTAACGCGGAAATCAAACAACACTCTACCCGTCGAGCATTCAGTGAGAAAATCCTATTAATCCCTGTACTTCCAGACAGCTGATTAATCTCTTTACTAGTTACGTTAATTTACGTTAATCGGTTACTAATCACTCAGCGATGGTAAACTCTGATTTACAATGTCCAAAGTGCTAAGAGAACGGTAATCACTCGTGATTACATGTAGAGTAATTAATTACTATCCTCAAGATCAATAATTAAACAATTAAAATACGCAACCTTTCACACTGGCTCAGCAATTTACATTAAGGTACGAATTCCGTCTGAGCCTTCCATACTCAGACCAATTCAGGCGACTAATAACAGTAATTAGCCCCACGTTTACGTTATTCTAAAATGACGCTACTCCTCTCACGAGTCAATCAAGTGCCGGTACTTCCGGGCAGATAACGACGTTACGTTAATGGAACAATGTAGCCTTCGTGTGAGTCGATCAAACAAGGATCGAGATTAATTACTTTGACTTCCTGAAACACGTCAATTACCCGGCCCACTGACCGTTAATTACGACAGACAATACTCTAATTCTTATCTGGCTGATGGCTAGGCTCCTCGAGACTACCGTAGCTGCTTACAGGAAAGTAAATTAACCCAAACGCATTCTACGTTACTCAAATTGTCAAAGAACAAATTCTCTTAAAGCAATGGGCGTTCCCTTGGTTACGTTATATTAATTGCCTCGCAATCACCTCACTGAATACTGGACTTCGATGTCCTACCAGATAACCAGGAGAATATATGTATATCCAAGTACTCGTCTACAGCCGAGTTCACCCACGACAATGACAAATCACACTAACAAATCACAGTGATTTACGTTACAATCCGGTTGCAATGACAATACTGCAGAACCTAGTAAAATAACCTACAGGACATGAACCCTCTAGAACACTGCCCCACAATGGTTTTACTGAACTGCAATCACATACGGTGATTGCTCAACACTAGCAACAATCACCATCAAATAACAACCCCCTTTGCAATAACACACACGGCAAGTACTCTAATTTCCAAATATTAGGATACTGCTCACACTTACTTACTGCTGCAAAGGACCCCTAGAACATAGGTCAATATATTGCAATCACCACACAGTAAATAACACATTAACACTGGGCACCGTGACACTACGATTATATATATATATAATTACCGCTGACACATGTAGCCTACAGCTATCAAACGTTATTGGGAACACTAAGGAGAATCTCACACTCCTTAAATCACATGGGTGAGTGATTTATCGGTCACGCATGCCGATAAACACTCGAGTTACGTTACTCGACAGAGCGGGGGCGGTCTCTCTAGACGGCCTCGTCACTCACCAAACCTCACCAAAATTACGTTAATTAATACTGCAACCACAATATATATATTTATATAAATCACACTTGTCACGGCCCTGGGAACACTACAAGAAATTTAAGCCACACTGTGGCACACTCCACAATAATCATTGCCAGGAATCACTGGCGTTACACATACCTGAGCGCTCACTGTTGGAATTCCACACCTGCAAGACCACACATGGAAATGATATCACTCCGTCCCACGGACGATTAAAACTGATTACCACAATGAAATAAAAGAATTTATTACATGGACATCCTCTCCGTCCTTGGCTAATCTATGTATCCTGTTCCCCGTGTGTACCCACACACACACACACACTGTACGTCTGTGTAAACCAAGTCCCTCTGGACTGACAAGATGACAACACAGGTGATTAATCTCCTCGCCCACAATTCACTCCACCTGAACAGGTGCTGCGTGACAATGTGACGGAACACTTGACCTCGAATTCAAGCTTTAGAGACTACTAATCACCGAAATACACACATAGGTACTTACTCATTCACACTGCCGGCTTTACACACCATTCCCATACATCAGGCACCCTGCTATAGGTGGCTGGCTCGCTCCGGGTGGCGTAGGCGGCGGTAGTTCCTGACCGTAGTACAAACACGGGAAATTGCCTTAACACTGACACGAATTTCCCCGTTCCCATCGACTGCTACAGAGCACTAGCAAGTCTAATCATCACTGGTATGGGATCTACGAGTCTGTTGCTGCTCGTATGCACATTCCCCCACGATCCCAGATCACTGTACCTCTACCCCCTGCATACAATAATGTCTTAAACCCCTCCAAGCGACGACTTCGGCCGGATTCTGTGACGACCGATGTCGTAGGTGAAGCAGGAAGCATCAGCAGTTGTAGTCCAGCCACCACGACGCCCTATACATCAATTTGGCCGAATTGAGTACAGGAACGTCTTGACAAGGTGGCGGCTGAGTTCAGAATGATGCTACACAACGGCTATTCCCGCGTCCTTCTCGAAATAACCAATGAGAGGAAGGCATACAGCGGCCTACCCCTCTCATCCAATCAGCGACGGTGTAGCATAGCCCCTAGGGCAGCTCCAAGATGGCCGACCAACATGGCGGCTCAAGATGTTTACTAAGATGGCGGCTGTCTCCATGACAACCACTCAAGTGGCCGGCGAGCGTGGGAGCCCACATGTTTCACCCCACGCCTGCGGCCTAGCCGTTCGCGCGCAAAGTTGTCTGGCTCCATGCCATACAATGAGATGATGCTATCAGCTCTAGCACTGGAGTTGCTCCTGAGCTACCGTGCAGTGAGGACGTGTCGCCTGCTGCTCCGGTGGTTTGAGTCGGTTCTCACTACGTGTAGAGAGCCATGGGGAAGGCTCAGCGCAAGAGGGAATGGAAGCAGCTTTCGGACGAGGAAGGACGGGGGACCGATGTGCAGCAGGCCCCAAAGAAAACTGCTATCGAGGCTTTACCACTTGCTTCTACCAGCAAGTCAGCGGACGTAATGGACCTAGAGAGGACAGCGTCAGTCACACACCAGCCAGTGTCAGTCAATGCTTCTCTGTCCGCAACGCTGCCGCGGGACGGCAGTATGAGTCAGGAGAGGACACCACCGGTTTCACGCCAGCCAATGTCGGCCATTGTTCCTCTCTCCACAGCCCAGCCGCAGGACAGCAGTATGGGACAGGGGAGGACACCACCAGTCTCACACCAGACATCGCCAGCCTCTGCACTTCTTCCGAAATTCAAGATCATGCAGACCGACCACTTTCCTACAGCATATGGAGTAGTAACGGCAATGGAAAAAGAACAACCAGAGCTCAAACTTTCCATTACAGTCAACCTGAAGGGAGAAATAATACTGACACCACAAGACCAACAGACTGCACATTACTTAGAGAAGGTAAGAGTCCTGCAGGGGAAACCTGTGTGCTTGGTAAAGCTGGACCCTTCAGAACGACGCACACGAGTCGTGCTTTTGGGATACCCAATCGACTTTTCCCTGGATCCAGTGCTAGAACACAAGCAAGTCCTGAGTGCGGAACG